>NC_090445.1:1166365758-1166430449 GCF_031143425.1 Pleurodeles waltl | reverse complement strand
CGACTTGCAAATTGCGAGTCGCAGGGACTCGCAATTTGCAAGTCGCAAATTGCTTTTTTGCTACATCTGGCCCTAAGTCCCCAGAGTTGTAAATTTTGTAACGCCACAGTGCAAGTCATAGACCATGTTGTGTTCTTTGCTAAGGTTTAGGTAATGAGAGAAATACATGATATCACCCCAATATGGATAAAACATGCCTGTGAAACACATGAGGAGGCCTTACTTTGTATGATAAGTCCCCCATCAGTAAATGTTTGTTAAAGGTTAAAGAGTATCTTCACATCATTTTTGAAACTTTAAATAAGGAAATATGGGGATTATTCAAATAATGTCAAGAATGCACATTTGCACTCTTCAAAAATATTTAACTGTTTGATAAGAAGAAAAATGAGGGATTTTCCAATTGTTGAAGGTTTCTAGTATTTTTACACAATGATACGTATGTCCAAATGCATAAAAAAAATTATTAATTGAGCCGATACACAGTTTCCTCTATGAAATTTTGTATGTCATAAATGTATAATTGAACGTGTTCTGATATCTGCCAGTGACAAAAAAAAACACTAACCAGATCATCATTGCAGGTGGTAAGAACACCACAGCCCAAGGAGGCCAGAGGCCAATCCGTGCATTAACCCCTTCTGTGCCCAGGACGTAATGGTTACGTCCTGAGGCACAGTGCTGCTGTGCCCAGGACGTAACCATTACGTCCTGTGCACAGAGCCCAGAGGGAGCGCTAGCGCTCCCTCTGTGGGGTTCCCCCCACCCCCCCCAAGTCGGGGATGGAAGGGGAAGCCCTTCCCCTCCCACCCCCGACCCCCCCAACCCCCCCTGTGACGTCAGCGCGCAAGCGCACGCTGATTAGTCACAGGGTCTCCCCCATCGCGCTGGAAGCAGAGCTTCCAGCGCGATTGAAAGAGAAATGCTTTTACATTTCTATTTCAATCCCATGGGGGAGGCCCAAGAGGCTTCAAAGGGAAGGAAATGTATTTCCTTCCCTTTGAAGTCTCTCACAGGGTTTCAAAAGCCGGATTGCTTGCAATCCGGCTTTTGAAACCCCACTAGACACCAGGGATTTTTTGTTTTTTTCAATGAAACTGTCAAAAGGGAGCGACCCCTTGGGCAAGGGTCGCTCCCAGGGGGGGCATTTTTTTCGGAAGGCCTTTTCTGCCTATTATTAGGCCGATCTGCCCCCAGGGGGGGGAGAAACCTCTAGGCACCAGGGAGCTTTTTTTTTTTTTTTTTTTTTGATGTTTTCTTTTTTTTTAGGTGGGGAGCGATCCCTTAGGCAAGGGTCGCTCCCCTACGGGGCAATATATATTTAGGCCATTTCTGCCCCCCTTGGGGGCAGATTGGTCGATTTTAGGTCAATCTGCCCCCAAGGGGGCAGAAACCACTAGGCACCGGGGATTTGTTTTTTGGCGCCAATGTCACGCAGGGGGAGCGACCCCGTAGGCAAGGGTCGCTCCGAGGGGGTGGGGGTTGGGGGGGCAAATTTATTTTAGGCCATTTCTGCCCCCCCGGGGGCAGATCGGCCTATTATTAGGCCGATCTGCCCCCAGGGGGGGCATAAACCACTAGGCGCCACGGCCATTTTTTTTTTTTTTTAGAGATGGGGAGCGACCCATCAGACAAGGGTCGCTCCCCTGGGGGGCAAACTGTATTTAGAGCATTTCTGCCCCCCCTTGGGGGCAGATTGGTCGATTTTACGTCAATCTGCCCCCAAGGGGGGCAGAAACCACTAGGCACCGGGGATTTGTTTTTTGGCGCCAATGTCACGCAGGGGGAGCGACCCCGTAGGCAAGGGTCGCTCCGAGGGGGTGGGGGTTGGGGGGGCAAATTTATTTTAGGCCATTTCTGCCCCCCCGGGGGCAGATCGGCCTATTATTAGGCCGATCTGCCCCCAGGGGGGGCATAAACCACTAGGCGCCACGGCCATTTTTTTTTTTTTAGAGATGGGGAGCGACCCATCAGACAAGGGTCGCTCCCCTGGGGGGCAAACTGTATTTAGAGCATTTCTGCCCCCCCTTGGGGGCAGATTGGTCGATTTTACGTCAATCTGCCCCCAAGGGGGGCAGAAACCACTAGGCACCAGGGATTTGTTTTTTGGCGCCAATGTCACGCAGGGGGAGCGACCCCGTAGGCAAGGGTCGCTTCCGGGGGGGGGGGGGGTCGGGGGGCAAATTTATTTTAGGCCATTTCTGCCCCCCCCTGGGGGCAGATCGGCCTATTATTAGGCCGATCTGCCCCCAGGGGGGGCAGAAACCTCTTGTTGCCAGTGCAAAAGAAAATTTGTGTTTTTCTTTTTTTTGTTTGTTTGTTTTTTTAGAGATGGGGAGCGACCCATCAGACAAGGGTCGCTCCCCTGGGGGGCAAACTGTATTTAGAGCATTTGGTCGATTTTAGGTCAATCTGCCCCCAAGTGGGCAGAAACCACTAGGCACCGGGGATTAATTTTTTGGCGCCAATGTCACGCAAGGGGAGCGACCCCGTAGGCAAGGGTCGCTCCCGGGGGGGGGGGGTTGGGTGCAAATTAATTTTAGGCCATTTCTGCCCCCCCCTAGGGGCAGATCGGCCTATTATTAGGCCGATCTGCCCCCAGGGGGGGGCAGAAACCTCTTGTTGCCAGGGCAAATTTTTTTTTGTGTTTTTTTTTTTTGTGTATTTTTTTTTTTTTTTTGAGATGGGGAGCGACCCATCAGACAAGGGTCGCTCCTCTGGGGGGCAAACTGTATTTAAACCATTTCTGCCCCCCTTGGGGGCAGATTGGTCGATTTTAGGTCAATCTGCCCCCAAAGGGGCAGAAACCACTAGGCACCGGGGATTTGTTTTTTGGCGCCAATGTCACGCAGGGGGAGCGACCCCATAGGCAAGGGTCGCTCCGAGGGGGTGGGGGGTGGGGGTTGGGGGGGCAAATTTATTTTAGGCCATTTCTGCCCCCCCGGGGGCAGATCGGCCTATTATTAGGCCGATCTGCCCCCAGGGGGGGCATAAACCACTAGGCGCCACGGCCATTTTTTTTTTTTTTAGAGATGGGGAGCGACCCATCAGACAAGGGTCGCTCCCCTGGGGGGCAAACTGTATTTAGAGCATTTCTGCCCCCCCTTGGGGGCAGATTGGTCGATTTTACGTCAATCTGCCCCCAAGGGGGCAGAAACCACTAGGCACCAGGGATTTGTTTTTTGGCGCCAATGTCACGCAGGGGGAGCGACCCCGTAGGCAAGGGTCGCTTCCGGGGGGGGGGGTCGGGGGGCAAATTTATTTTAGGCCATTTCTGCCCCCCCCTGGGGGCAGATCGGCCTATTATTAGGCCGATCTGCCCCCAGGGGGGGCAGAAACCTCTTGTTGCCAGTGCAAAAGAAAATTTTGTGTTTTTCTTTTTTTTGTTTGTTTGTTTTTTTAGAGATGGGGAGCGACCCATTAGACAAGGGTCGCTCCCCTGGGGGGCAAACTGTATTTAGAGCATTTGGTCGATTTTAGGTCAATCTGCCCCCAAGTGGGCAGAAACCACTAGGCACCGGGGATTAATTTTTTGGCGCCAATGTCACGCAAGGGGAGCGACCCCGTAGGCAAGGGTCGCTCCCGGGGGAGGGGGGGTTGGGTGCAAATTTATTTTAGGCCATTTCTGCCCCCCCCTAGGGGCAGATCGGCCTATTATTAGGGTGATCTGCCCCCAGGGGGGGGCAGAAACCTCTTGTTGCCAGGGCAAATTTTTTTTTGTGTTTTTATTTTTTTTTGTATTTTTTTTTTTTTTTGAGATGGGGAGCGACCCATCAGACAAGGGTCGCTCCTCTGGGGGGCAAACTGTATTTAAACCATTTCTGCCCCCCTTGGGGGCAGATTGGTCGATTTTAGGTCAATCTGCCCCCAAAGGGGCAGAAACCACTAGGCACCGGGGATTTGTTTTTTGGCGCCAATGTCACGCAGGGGGAGCGACCCCGTAGGCAAGGGTCGCTCCGAGGGGGTGGGGGGTGGGGGTTGGGGGGGGCAAATTTATTTTAGGCCATTTCTGACCCCCCTGGGGGCAGTTCGGCCTATTATTAGGCCGATCTGCCCCCAGGGGGGGCAGAAACCTCTAGGCGCCAGGGCTATTTTTTTTTTTTTGTTTGTTTGGTTTTTTAGAGATGGGGAGCGACCCATCAGACAAAGGTCGCTCCCCTGGGGGGCAAACTGTATTTAGAGCATTTCTGCCCCCCTTGGGGGCAGATTGGTTGATTTTAGGTCAATCTGCCCCCAAGGGGACAGAAACCACTAGGCACCGGGATTTGTTTTTTGGCCCCAATGTCACGCAGGGGGAGCGACCCCGTAGGCAAGGGTCGCTCCGAGGGGGTGGGGGTTGGGGGGGCAAATTTATTTTAGGCCATTTCAGCCCCCCCGGGGGCAGAAACCTGTAGGCGCCAGGGCAAATTTTATTTTGTGTTTTTTTTTTTTGTTTGTTTGTTTTTTTAGAGATGGGGAGCGACCCATCAGACAAGGGTCGCTCCCCTGGGGGTTAAACTGTGTTAAGACCATTTCTGCCCCCCTTGGGGGCAGATTGGTCGATTTTAGGTCAATCTGCCCCCAAGGGGGCAGAAACCACTAGGCACCGGGGATTTGTTTTTTGGCACCAATGTCACGCAGGGGGAGCGACCCCGTAGGCAAGGGTCGCTCCGAGGGGGGGGGGGGGGGGTGGGTATTGGGGGGGCAAATTTATTTTAGGCCATTTCTGCCTCCCCTAGGGGCAGATCGGCCTATTATTAGGCCGATCTGCCCCCAGGGGGGGGCAGAAACCACTAGGCGCCAGGGCCATTTTTTTTTTTTGTTTGTTTGGTTTTTTAGAGATGGTGAGCGACCCATCAGACAAGGGTCGCTCCCCTGGGGGGCAAACTGTATTTAGAGCATTTCTGCCCCCCTTGGGGGCAGATTGGTTGATTTTAGGTCAATCTGCCCCCAAGGGGACAGAAACCACTAGGCACCGGGGATTTGTTTTTTGGCGCCAATGTCACGCAGGGGGAGCGACCCAGTAGGCAAGGGTCGCTCCTGGTGGGGGGTGGGGGTTGGGGGGGCAAATTTATTTTAGGCCATTTCTGCCCCCAGGGGGGGCAAAAACCTCTTGTTGCCAGGGCAAATTTATTTTTTTGTGTGTTTTTTTTGTTTGTTTGTTTTTTTAGAGATGGGGAGCGACCCATCAGACAAGGGTCGCTCCCCTGGGGGGCAAACTGTATTTAGAGCATTTCTGCCCCCCTTGGGGGCAGATTGGTCGATTTTAGGTCAATCTGCCCCCAAGGGGGCAGAAACCACTAGGCACCGGGGATTTGTTATTTGGCACCAATGTCACGCAGGGGGAGCGACCCCGTAGGCAAGGGTCGCTCCTGGTGGGGGGGTGGGGGTTGGGGGGCAAATTTATTTTAGGCCATTTCTGCTCCCCCGGGGGCAGAAACCTCTTGTTGCCAGGGCAAATTTCTTTTTTTGTGTTTTATATTTTTGTTTGTTTGTTTTTTTAGAGATGGGGAGCGACCCATCAGACAAGGGTCGCTCCCCTGGGGGGCAAACTGTATTTAGAGCATTTCTGCCCCCCTTGGGGGCAGATTGGTCGATTTTAGGTCAGTCTGCCCCCAAGGGGGCAGAAACCACTAGGCACCGGGGATTTGTTGTTTGGCGCCAATGTCACGCAGGGGGAGCGACCCCGTAGGCAAGGGTCGCTCCTGGTGGGGGGGTGGGGGTTGGGGATGCAAATTTATTTTAGGCCATTTCTGCCCCACATGGGGGCAGATCGGCCTATTATTAGGCCGATCTGCCTCGGGGGGGCAGAAACCTCTAGGCGCCAGGGCAATTTTTTTTTGTGTGGTTTTTTTTTGGTATGTTTGTTTTTTTAGAGATGGGGAGCGACCCATCAGGCAAGGGTCGCTCCCCTGGGGGGCAAACTGTATTTAGACCATTTCTGCCCCCCTTGGGGGCAGATTGGTCGATTTTAGGTCAATCTGCCCCAAGGGGGCAGAAACCACTAGGCACTGGGGATTTGTTTTTTGGCGCCAATGTCACGCAGGGGGAGCGACCCCGTAGGCAAGGGTTGCTCCTGGGCAGGGGGGGTTTGGGGGGGTGGGGGGTCAAATTTATTTTAGGGCATTCCCCCCCCCCCCCGGGGCCGGCTGAGCTAGAGGCCAAAATCCACAGGTAGGCACTTTGCAAAAAACACCTCTGTTTTCTGTGAAAAAATATGTTGTGTCCACGTTGTGTTTTGGGCCATTTCCTTTCGTGGGCGCTAGGCCTACCCACACAAGTGAGGTACCATTTTTATGGAGAGACTTAGGGGAACGCTGGGTGGAAGGAAATTTGTGGCTCCTCTCAGATTCCAGAACTTTCTGTCACCGAAATGAGAGGAAAACGTGTTTTTTGGCAAAATTTTGATGTTTGCAAAGGATTCTGGGTAACAGAACCTGGTCAGAGCCCCGCAAATCACCCCATCTTGGATTCCCCTAGGTCTCTAGTTTTCAAAAATGCGCTGGTTTGCTAGGTTTCCCCAGGTGCCGGCTGAGCTAGAGGACAAAATCCACAGGTAAGCACTGTTTTCTATGAAAAAATGTGATGTGTCCACGTTGTGTTTTGGGCCGTTTCCTGTCGCGGGCGCTAGGCCTACCCACACAAGTGAGGTATCATTTTTATCGGGAGACGTGGGGGAACGCTGGGTGGAAGGAAATTTGTGGCTCCTCTCAGATTCCAGAACTTTCTGCCACAGAAATGTGAGGAACATGTGTTTTTTTAGCCAAATTTTGAGGTTTGCAATGGATTCTGGGTAACAGAACCTGGTCCGAGCCACACAAGTCACCCCATCTTGGATTCCCCTAGGTCTCTAGTTTTCAGAAATGCACAGGTTTGGTAGGTTTCCCTAGGTGGCAGCTGAGCTACAGGTCAAAATCTACAGGTAGGCACTTTGCAAAAAACACCTCTGTTTTCCTTAAAAAATTTGGCTGTGTCCACGTTGCGCTTTGGGGCGTTTCCTGTCGCGGGCGCTAGGCCTACCCACACAAGTGAGGTATCATTTTTATCGGGAGACTTGGGGGAACATAGAATAGCAAAACAAGTGTTATTGCCCCTTGTCTTTCTCTACATTTTTCCCTTCCAAATGTAAGACAGTGTGTAAAAAAGACGTCTATTTGAGAAATGCCCTGTAATTCACATGCTAGTATGGGCACCCCGGAATTCAGAGATGTGCAAATAACCACTGCTTCTCAACACCTTATCTTGTGCCCATTTTGGAAATACAAAGGTTTTCTTGATAGCTTTTTTTTACTCTTTATATTTCAGCAAATGAATTGCTGTATACCCGGCATAGAATGAAAACCCACTGCAGGGTGCAGGTCATTTATTGGCTCTGGGTACCTAGAGTTCTTGATGAACCTACAAGCCCTATATATCCCCGCAACCAGAAGAGTCCAGCAGACGTAACGGTATATTGCTTTTGAAAATCTGACATTGCAGGAAAAAGTTACAGAGTAAAACGTAGAGAAAAATTTATGTTTTTTTCACCTCAATTTCAATATTTTTCTTTTTCAGTTGTTATTTTCTGAAGGAAACCCTTGTAGGATCTACACAAATTACCCCTTGCTGAATTCAGAATTTTGTCTACTTTTCAGAAATGTTGCGGTTTCTGGGATCCAGCGTTGGTTTCATGCCCATTTCTGTCACTGACTGGAAGGAGGCTGAAAGCACAAAAAATCGTACAAATGGGGTATGTCCCAGTAAAATGCCGAAATTGTGTTGATAAATTGGGTTTTCTGATTCAAGTCTGCCTGTTCCTGAAAGCTGGGAAGCTGGTGATTTTAGCACCGCAAACCCTTTGTTGATGCCCTTTTCAGGGAAAAAACCACAAGCCTTCTGCAGCCCATTTTTCCAATTTTTTTGAAAATAACGAAATTTTCACTGTTCTTTGGCTAATTTCTTGGCCTCCTTCTGGGGAACCCACAAAGTCTGGGTACCTCTAGAATCCCTAGGATGTTGGGAAAAAAGGACGCAAATTTGGCGTGGGTAGCTTATGTGAACGAAAGGTTATGAGGGCCTAAGCGTGAACTGCTCCAAATAGCCAAAAAAAGGCTCGGCACAGGAGGGGGAAAAGGCCTGCCAGCGATGGGGTTAAGAAACCCGTCTGTGATCTGGGAAAGCCAGCAATTTTCACACACACTCATACGCCACACAGCAGAAACTGAAACCTGCAAACAAGAAGCGCTGGCACTTCGGCCAGATACCTGCAGCCTGCTGGATGAGAGCGCCAGTGAACAATCCCAGGAACCTGTGTGCAGCCCCAGAAACAGAAATCGGAGCACAAAAGAGCAGCATGTACGGTTCTGCAGCCTGCTGGTTGAGCGTCCCCAGAGGCCCGTGCGACAGGTGAAAAGGAAATATCCCACAGCGGCCTGTGCAACAGGTGAAAAGGTAGGGAGCCATAGAGACCCGTGAAATGGGTGGAAAGGGGGCCCAAAAAAGGAAATAAACAGAGAAAAAAGAAACAAAGGAAACTTGAAATGGAAGTGGGGCACATTCCATACACACCTCACTAACAAAGGACACAAGCACAGCGCAGGGGTCTTCAGGTTTAAACTGGCTTCCCCTGATTTCACAATGGGGCCAGCCATTTTAAACCTCAAGAGAGATACACATTGAACGTCAAGTCCAACGCGCACGACTGCCAGAGAATACTAAGGGACTAAGGGACAAAGTGCATCAGCTCCAAAGTGGGATAGAGCCATCCTGCAGCTGCAAGTGAATGGCAGCGACATCATGTCACAAGACAGGAGGATGAAACACTCTCTCATTTTTAAAACCCTCACTGCCCTTCGACACAGCGAAGAAACAAAACATTGTTGTGCGATGGGCAGAATGGATTGAAAAATGTATGACTTTGTTGAAGCACTAGAGAAACATTAGACACAAAGATAATCAAATACATAAAGAATGTGACAGAAAACAGAGTCAAGGATGTCTTCAAGAAAGAATGAAAAAAGTGGTACGTACCAGAGAGTCAAAGATACCTTCACGAAGGTGCTTGACCTGACAACCAACAAAAATTCACATTCTACAAGACAAAACAGTATCCAGGAAAAACAATGGGTGAATTTGGGGAATGACTAGAAAAATTCTCCGAACACTGTTGGTACAACGATGAGGAACCCACGTGGCTTAGGATCATAGATGGGTACCAATCCAAGTTATTCTGACAGCAAATACTCACGGAAAAACACACTCTAGAGAAAATGGTGGCTACAGCCAGAGCAAAAAGTCTGAAATGTAAGTTACTGCCATGGAATCCAGCGAGGCCTGCAGGGAGAGTGTCCTAGCAATGAAAAATAAGAAGCACACGAGCAGAGAATAACTAGGGCCATTGCGGGTGTGCTACAGATGTGGGTAAATGGAGTTGCACAAAGTAAAATGCACAGACATGAGGCAGACTTGCAAAGAACGCAGGAGGGAGAACCAGTTCATATCCGTATTTAGAGCACAAGATGCTAGGGAAGGACAGACTGCTAGACACCCAAAGAGAAAACAGTAAAAGGACAAAAAAGCTACCAATTAAGGGCCACTGAGACAAAATCCAGAAGATAGACATCCACATCTTCATCCAACGGGTCAACAGCATGAGCAGTGTAGGATGACAGTGAGGATGAACGTTATCTCTTAATGATGTCTGTCAACAAGCTAGGGAGTCACAGAGGGCCTCACGATCGGAGACCAACAAGCACAATTCATTGTGGTGTGCCAATGAATGTCATTGGAGCAGGGAAACTAGAGCACATGCAGCACAAAACACGCTTGGTATAGACATTCATGAATATATACACGTGAAAAAATAAAATACTGAGGTGCAAAGGAAATTTCACAGTGACCTAATAGCAGCAAAAGGATGCAGACGCAAAGTCCATGTCATAGAAAAGCAACTATCAGGACCTGGTGTCTGCCTAACCACAGTTGCAAACATTGGAATACTAAATATAAACTACACCAGTGAGAAACTGTGCCAGGTGGAAGCAAGAGGCACAGATAACAAATGCCTGGTAGTACACATGACAGTAAATAATTACCCAATATTATTCATCCTGGGGAGCTGAGCCTCAATCGATCTAATGTGCTCAAAGAAATTCCAAAGACTAAATCCAACACCAAGTCTGAAACCAATTGATGTCCAAGTCTAAAGTCTACCCATGAGCCGCTTCCAGGCCACTACAGAGCCTAGGGCCATTCCTGGTGGCCGTACACCCCAAGAAGAAAATCAAAGAAGCAACTGTACACTTGCTGCAAGTGAAAGTGTGTGATGTATGCCTCCTCAGCTTTGCCACAGCAGAATCAAAGGACTTGTAGGTATCAAGTACAACATACAAACTAGTCCTCAGTAACGCAAAACTTCTTGTGTGCTATTCAGCGGATTAGGAAGAATGAAGGACGTCTACATCAAGCGGCACATAAATGAAGCTGTCCACAAGCATAAAAGCACAGGCGAGTGGCATTTTACTTGCAAGAAGCTGTACAAAAAGACATCAGAATCCTCCTCGAACTGGACATCATCAAGGCCTTCAAATTACCAACCTGTGCATCTCCCTCACAGTAGTAGTATCAAAGAAAGGACACAAAGGAATACATAACAAAATGTGTCTACACGCTCTAACTGAACAAAGCGATAGCACGGGAACACAATCCAGGCCCTCATATCTCCAACATGGTCACAACTGAACAACGTAAAGATCCTCTCCAAGCTTGCGTTAAACAAAGGATACCATTAACTAGAGCTAGAAGAAAAGCATTACTACATCACAACATTTGCCACCCATCTTGGGCTTTCCAGGTACGAACAGTTGAACTTTAGAATATAATCACCAGCTGAAATCTTCCAAGACTTCATACGCTGAACTATACAACCAATGCTGATGTACTAGTGTTCAGAGCAAATAAAGCAGAGTTTGAAGCTGCTCTACACTAAACATGCCATCTACACATGGACACGGATCTTACGCTGAACACAAGGAAATGTAAATTTCACAAGACCAGACTATGTTAGCAGTACCAGCAAAGTATGGGACCTAGCACCCACTGCCTTCTTTGGCCCCATGACTTTAGGCAAGGCCACAATAATGATCCAGATCCTGGATGGCAGCTTTGTGGCATGGGGACTCCCAAAGACACTGACATTGGATAATGACACACCATTTACCAGTGGAGAATTCAGATATTTTCTTGCCCCACTTGCCATTGATCACTGAAAGATAAGGCCAGTGTGACCACGTGCAGGTGGAATGGCTAAAAGGTTCATGGGCACAATGAAGAGAACAGTGCAACATGTGACAGCAGAGGGCTTGAAGTAGTGAAGACATGCAACAGGCAATGGCAGAGGGCTTGACAGGAGTGAAAGTATTGTGCCTGGTGCTCCATGCATAACTGAACGCCCTGCACTCTGCAACATGGGTATGCCAGGCTAAGCTCATGTTTGAAAAATCCATCTACACCAAGCACCTGCAGTGGATTGGCACTGTGGAATATAACAAGCCCAAAGCTACAGATGAAGAGAAGAATAAAAAGATGAAGACCTACATGGATACCAAAAGGCAAGCCCAAAAGATGAATCTCACACAAGTCTGGGTGGTGGTCAATCAACAACTGAAGAGGAAGTGTAATGATATTTGTGTTTCGACCACTAACTCCACGTTGCACTTAGCCTAGCAGCACACCATCACATTAGTGACCACCAGTTTAATTTTGCCTATTGACTTTATTTTAGCATTAGCCACCGCCACGGTAAAAGCTGCAAGTATTTTTCCATGCCCATGTTATGCAATGTGCTTTTTGCTTATGTTTCTATTCTGCATGTCTGCATGTTCTTTCTCACCAAGGGCTTAGGCTGATAAGAGTGTGCTAGGATGATGATTATGGTACAACAGGGAATGGTTTGATTTCGATTTTGAGAGAGGGCACCTTGGGATCTTGGCCAATTCCAACGTGTTCCTTTCAAAACTGACTTGAAGTAGCCAGCATTTTTTAACAACCAATTGCGGAATGAGGGGTAGTTTTTTTTAGAAATCTCCTCTCTGGCTTGTTTAAGCTATATAAGAGACCCAGGATTGACGGTGGGGAGATTCGGAGTCCTCAGTTCAGGGTCAGGATGCTGACGCCTGTCATCCTTCCTGTGAGGGTAGATTAGATCTCTCTTTCTCTTGGCAGTCGATCTGGGGTCTACGACCTGAAGTTGGTGAGAGAAAGATGAAGGCGCAGCTGTGTCCCATGGTGATGAATTTTTACTAATTATTTACTTTGCATTGTGTATGTTTATATATATATATATATATATATATATATATATATATATATTGTATTGTATTGTAATCGTATTTATATAGCGCTTACTACCCCTGACGAGGCGTCGAAGCGCTTTTCGATGAGTAGCACGCTACTCTGGAACCCAACAAGAATTAGTGATGGATTAGTATCGTTAAATAATGAGTACAGTTTTAGTATTATTATGAGTTAATTTGAGCCGCGGATATGAGAGTTTGTTAGTTAGATTGACTGGAGTAATGGAGGGGTGGAGGAGGAAAGAAATCCAGAAGTGTTAATTGGGAGTATATCCTTCATTTACTCAACCCAAAGGCTTGGGATGAGTAAAGGGGGGCGGAGGGGGAAGAGTATGTGGAAGGGTTAGGGAGAGCATAGTAGCAGGGTGAGATGAATGCAGGAGAATTTAGTAGGGTTGTGTGGGAGGTCACAGAGGTAGAGTGAGGTTTGGTGAGTTAGATGTGGAGGTGGAGGGAAGAGCTTAGGCAGAGATATTTAGGAGATGAAAGTGGTAGAAGGGATTTGGGATGAGTCAGAGTGAGAATGGAGGATAGTTTGATAGAGACATGACATAAGAGTGATGAGTAGAAAAGTGTGATAAGATGAGAGCAGGAATTCATAGATATCTAGTATAACAACCCAAAGAACCAGGAGCCATGCAATGATCCACGAACATGCCAAGCACAGAAACAACATATACACATACATATATATATATATACACACACACACACATATATACATATATATATACCCGTGTCTTTGCATCTATATTTGCTGTTTATAGATTGAAGATTCTTCGTACATGTTTTCATTTCATTGTTGCGCACATTTTAAACATGCACTTTCAGTTGTACTGACCTTCCTTTACAAGCCTTGCAGAGTCATTTATTAAATGTATTTCCTACCTAGACTAACAGGTGTATTCCAGAGATTATTTTCAGGGTGTGTGTGTATTTCAGCTCTGTCAGCAGTGAAGCAAAACAGGAAGTCAGATGTGGCCTATGACATGGGACCACTCCAGAAGACTGAACAGAAAGACGTTGTGGCAACCTGTTTAGGAAAATCGATCGTGAGGAACACATTGCACTTCAGATTCCTCATTCAACAGCCAGACGAGGGAAGCAGCTGGAATAACTAAAGGACAAAAAAGATAAGGCAGACTAAGAAGGTCAAATGACAGCCCTACAGTCAGAAGTGACAACACACTCAGGACGCACAGTAAGCAACAAATGGCAACAGATCAAAGAACTCTGAAGGAGAGAGAACTTTCAGGTCACCTTGAAGTGGTGTCAACTTAACAAGGAGGGCAGTGTAACGTCAGAGGAATTATGCCCCCAAGGGCACTGGTTATGGGGTTAGGCAACAGGAGGTGACCTCAAGGGAAGAGTGTGGCCAAAAAGGGAGGGACTAGAGCTTGAGGAAGAGAACCTCTGGGGCAGTACCAACGAGCAAAAAAGAAGCCCTTACTTCATTCTGCTCTTCCTTGGTGGCTACTTGCAGGGCTGATAGAGATGTGACAGCAATAAAAGATTACTAAAAAGTGATAGAGAAATGGTTATTAGTCTAATTACTTATATGGACCGATATAGCTGTCCATCTTACAGGTAGGCATATCTGTTACAAACAGACTTTGGAAAACTCAAAAACTTGCCTTAAATTAAACTATGACAAAAAAGCATTGTTAAAGACAAAGGGCTAGCAGTCAACACAGACCAAATAGCTTTGTCATTGATTGCTATGTTAATGCCACTGCTTCCCTCTGTATTCCCAAACAGTATTGTTTCCACACAGGGTCAGCCATTCAAACAAATGACAGTTATATAAGGTAGCAAAATAAAAGGGAATTAGGCTTCCCACAGAGATGTCTTCAGTGGATGTGAGTTGTAGCAGCGGTGAAGACAAACACACACAGTAGAAAGATCTTGAGGTTTCTTTTTTTTACGGTTTGTGAACCCACATATAACAGCCTTGCAAAATAAGTATTTAAATATTTAATTAACCATGTTAAAACTTTAATATGGCACAATCTCTATTGCCATATGAATCACTTAAAGAATTAGTCAGCTCCAATAAACATTGCTTAGTCACTCAGTGAAGTATCCTGTAGGCCTGAATATAACACCCAGGCTAGAAAAGAGGAGAGGGTAAAAGGAAAGCAGTTTAACAGAATCAGTAAGTGTCCTGTGTATAACACGACATCTGATGTGCCACTCAGAATCAAAGCTAAAGGAAATTATATTTTAGCCTGTCCCCAGTGTTTTTTTTTCCTTGAACCTTTGTAGGGTGGCAGCATCCAACCAGAACCATTAATAAAAACACAGAGCAGACCTTGGAACACCAAACTAACATACTCACATACCAGCTAGATTACACTTTTTATGCCAGTAGGAAATCTCTGTATTAACAAATAACCAAGTTCTTCTCTCCATCTCGGACCCGCACCTTGCAGGGAGTCATAGAGATGCCTCCAATCAAGGGAGGGAAATAACTGCTTCACAGTTTGGCTCTGCCTCAAGGTTGCAAACCTCAAGCCCAGAACATCTGTGCCATGGCATCTCCCATCATCACCCCTCTTCTACAGAGGTCTATGGATCATTCTCCAAGACATATCGGCATCCAAACGTAAGCTGGATTTTCTATGAATCGGCTAAACACTTGGATAGTTTGGAAGTGGCACCAGCCATTTTGAATTATTGAGAAAACGTTTCCAGTGATTTATAGACTTCTTGCTGGGCAATCAAGATACTTTGTTGTTGCTGCAAGGACCTAGATTCCACAACATATGGAATCTTTGGAGGTTGTTTGCTTTCCTTCAAAAGTATGTTTGGAAATGGAAGCTACACACAGAGAAGGATTCTAAGGCCCTCATTCTGACGCTGGCGGTCAAAGACCGCCAGGGCGGAGGACCGCGGGAGCACCGCCGACAGGCCGGCGGTGCTCCAATGGGGATTCCGACCGCGGCGGTAAAGCGGCGGTCGGACCGGCACCACTGGCGGGCACCCGCCAGTGTACCGCCGCCCCATTGAATCCTCCACGGCGGCGCAGCTTGCTGCACCGCCGCGGGGATTCCGACCCCCCCTACCGCCATCCAGATCCCGGCGGTCCGACCGCCGGGATCCGGATGGCGGTAGGGGGGGTCGCGGGGCCCCTGGGGGCCCCTGCAGTGCCCATGCCACTGGCATGGGCATTGCAGGGGCCCCCGTAAGAGGGCCCCTACATGTATTTCACTGTCTGCTGCGCAGACAGTGAAATACGCGACGGGTGCAACTGCACCCGTCGCACAGCTTCCACTCCGCCGGCTCGATTCCGAGCCGGCTTCATCGTGGAAGCCTCTTTCCCGCTGGACTGGCGGGCGGTCTGAAGGCGACCGCCCGCCAGCCCAGCGGGAAAGTCAGAATTACCGCCGCGGTCTTTCGACCGCGGAACGGTAACCTGACGGCGGGACTTTGGCGGGCGGCCTCCGCCGCCCGCCAAGGTCAGAATGAGGGCCTAAGTATTTGTTTGGAAACAAACCTTAATCATTTTGAAGTAATGATTCTGAATAACCTTAGAGGAGTATTTTGATGCACATTACGGTGTCCTTTTTATGTGTGGATAGGGAAAGGATCCTCTTCATTTTATTTTAAAAGATTGTTGAAATATCCACAATGCTTCTATTGTATTTGACCAGTAGACTGCTGTGGATAAGATGATCTTGACCGCAGTGCTGATGCTATAATTAAGATTTTTAAGGGTCACTAGGCAGGAATGTGACCACACCTCTCACAGTCTTAGTCCAAGACTATTAAACCTGTACATGAAAAGATTCTAATGTTAACAACCTTGTAGGCTTATGGAAAATAGGCACATAACAGAAAAAAGTAGTTTATAAGCCAAGTTAATTAGCAGAGTGGCATACGTCTCCAAATAAAAGCCCAAAAGTTCAGTGCCCACTTCTTATCTAAAGCTAAAAGTAAAATTAACAAAAAGATGTATGATCCCCAAAAAGCACAAACTATATAATGTTTCAGGAACAAAAGACACATGCATTCATAGTATGACATTACATTGAAGAGTTGGATTAAAAATATTTCATTCATGACAAACAATAAGTCTATTAATTGGTACTACACAACCAGAAACTCCTACTTTTTAAAGCATCTTATTGGCTAAATTAGTATGTTAAGCAAAATTATGAAAGTATATAGCATTATGAATACACTAGCTTGTTCAGCTATCAGCATAACTTGGCTAAGTGACCTTAAACATGTAACAGAAAAGAAACATTGGTTCTTCCCTTCGGGGAGCAGAATAATTATTATTATGGAACGTGTGTTACCATAAAACAAACATGTACTTTTCTGCAGCATTTCATGAAGAACTGTCAATGCAGCCTGATGGGGCACAGTTGTGCTAACAAAGCATGCCTAAATTATTTATTTTCTAGAAAATAAAAACTCACCTACAGTTACCCCTGCTGATAAGTATTTGTTAATTATCACCATTCTCTACTACATTTCTTTTATCATTCTTGGTTTTATATGCAGGTTGATTTCTTCTTCTGCAAGGCTTTAAGGTCATCATACAATCTGGCTTTCATCTTATGAAGAACAATCTCCTCTTTGTTCATCTGATTGTGGAATTCATCTTCTTTTCACTGCAATTATAACTAAAACTTTTCATGCAAATTGCTTCTAAAAGTTAAAATATTAGAACAACACTCATTATATCCAGGATTATTTACTATTAATGTAACATCTATTTTTATTGGCTTACCTTTACCAATCGCACCAAACCATGAGCACATCTTTTCCGTAAATCAAGGTTCTCCCATTGGAGAATCTCATTGCGATGTTAGTTATGTTAACACTATGGGGGTCATTACAACCCTGGCGGATGGTGTTAAAGGTGCGGCAATACCGCAAACAGGGCGGCGGACCAAAAAAGGGAATTATGACCCTGGCGGAAACCGCCAACAAAGACAGCCACTTTAACACACCGCCCGCCACGGCGGTACAGACAAGCATTGCGGCGGTCACTGCCAACAGACAGGCGGAAGACAATGTATCGCCCATAGTATCACAACCCGCCAATCCGCCACCTTTTCCTGGGCGGATTCACCGTGGATAAAAACATGGCGGAAACAGTTACTGCAATGGGAAAACGCTCACCTCAACACATCCCACGAGGAACGAGGACTCCATGGAGCCCGAATTACACATTCTTCCGGCCCTTGTATTCCTACTCATCTACGAAGACCAACAGCGGCGCGGCCGAGGACAACAGTGAGTACAGCACCTACGACATGGGGGAGGCAAAAGTTAGGGGGACACCCACGAAACACTCCCTCCCAACCCCCACCCTCACATATTACAACATACACACCAATGCATCCAAAAGAATCACAGTAACAACCCACAATCCCCCCGGAAGAATGCAAAGACAAAGTGAAATCTGATCAAACATTGTAATGTATCAATATACATGTCTGTCAAAAATATACAGATATATAAGAAAATCGGCCAGAAATATATGCATTACGAGAAGTAGTGCAGATATGCACATAGCAATGTTCGTGCACCACTAGTCCAAAAATGCATGGGCAAGGCCCACAAAAGATACCTGTCCTCAATCGGAGTGAACACTGCCGGGGCATCAGATAGAAATACTACAGGCACCTCAGGGGGAAGGGAAGGGAGGGCACCTCAGCCGGATGACTGCAAAGCCAGATCCACGACGGTGCTCCATGCCCATTGATGTATCCTGGGGAGTGCAAAGCCACAGTCTCTCAAGTCTCACAAGTGGGTGGCTTGCCCACTGATTAATCCTGGGGAGTGCAAAGCCACAGTCTCTCAAGTCTCTACAGTGGGTGGGTTGCCAACTGTACCATCCTGGGGAGTGCAAAGCCACAGTCTCTCAAGTAGATAACATCCGCCAGTGGCTCTGGAGGAGGACTGGTGGCCAGACTGGATCAGTCTCCCCGTGAAAGTTCCTGTCCTGTCACTGTCCCAGATGCACATGGGATAAGGATGCTTGATGTGGCGGTCTTTACATTCTTAGCCGGTGCATGCCCTGTTCAGTGGTGCTTTGCCATGGCGGTCTCTGGACTGTTCAGCGGTGCTTTGCCATGGCGGTCTCTGGACTGTTCAGCGGTGCTCTGCCATGGCAGTGCTTGCCCTGTTCAGTGGTGCTTTGCCATGGCGGCGTCTGGACTGTTCAGCGGTGGTTTGCCATGGCGGTCTCTGGACTGTTCAGCGGTGCTTTGCCATGGCGGTTCTGGACTGTTCAGCGGTGCTTTGCCATGGCGGTCCTTGCCCCGTTCAGCGTTGGTTTGCCATGGCGGTCTCTGGACTGTTCAGCGGTGCTTTGCCATGGCGGTCTCTGGACTGTTCAGCGGTGCTTTGCCATGGCGGTGCTTGCCCTGTTCAGCGGTGCTTTGCCATGGCGGTGTCTGGACTGTTCAGCGGTGCTTTGCCATGGCGGTCTCTGGAACGGGCATTGGTGTGTGGCATGACAATCCCTAGACTGGGCATTGGTGTGTGGCATGACGTTCCATGGACTGGGCATTGGTGTGTGGCATGACGATACGCAGACTGGGCATTGGTGTGTGGCATGACGTTCCCTCATAGCGCACCGGGGCTGTGGCAGCCGGGTCCCTCCTGGGCTCTGACTCCGGCGGTGGTCTCCTGACCAGTGACTATACTTGGGCCCTCCTGGGCACTGACTCCGGCGGTGGTCTCCTGACCAGTGACAATACTTGGGCCCTCCTGGGCACCGACTCCGGCGGTGGTCTCCTGACCAGTGACGATACTTGGGCCCTCCTAGGCACTGACTCCGGCGGTGGTCTCCTGACCAGTGATGATATTTGGGCCCTCCTGGGCACTGACTCCGGCGGTGGCGGTGGTCTCCTGACCAGTGACGACGGTGCTGGCGGTGGCATCTCGACCGCCGGGAATGATGCCGCCCTTCTCTGCCGTGAGACTCACAACAGGCTGGGCAGACTTCCTCTGGCCCTTCCCCACTTTTGGTGGAGTCACAGCTGACTCTCCAATCCCCTTGGGACCCCTGTGAGTTGTTTTCCCACCAGGAGTCTTCACACGGTCCCGTCGTCCCCTTTCCAATTTCAGAGCCTTTACAGGGGGTGGGCTGCCAGTGCCTTGGCTACAGGTCATACTGCCTGAAATGGTGGCCGGTGCACTCCACATACCTTGAACAGGCACCACTGGTATTGGAGGCTCTTTGGCTGAGGCGCTACGACGGGACTGATGAATTGGACGGTGGGTGGGGGCAAAAAGGTCAACTTTACCAAGGGACAGTTTCTGACGAACACTGGGATGGGTAGTTGGAGGGGGTCTGGGAGTGGAGGAAGAGGAGGTGGTTGTAGGAGGTGTCACTTTAGGTGTTTTGGGTGCAGGTGCAGGTACTGGAGGCTGTCGTGAGGTGGATGGATGTTGGGTGTGTGGGTACCCGCGTTTGTGTACTTTGGGAGGGGGCGTCACAGACACACTCGGAGAGGACACAGGGGAAGTGTAAAATGGCAGTGGAGGTGGTGAGTGCAGGTGAGCGGCTTGTGGTGCTGGGTGTCCTGGTGCGATTCCTGGTGCCTGTAGATGTGGTGCATGCAGGTGTGTGTGTAGACGAGACTGGGAGGGAGGAGGGAGAAGAGGAGGAGGGGGACACAGTGGAGGCAGTGGATGTTGCTGTGTCTGTATGTGTGTGATGCTTCCGTGAGTGACTGTGGGTTGTGTGGTGCCTATGTTTGCATGAGCTACTTGCGTGTGCTGACTTGTGTGCATGCTGGTCTTTATGTGTGCTTGGGATGGGCTGGGGTACAGGGGATTGGGTCTGGGTGGAGGAGGTTGGAGGGGGAGGCTAGACACAGGGACAATGGCTGCCATCAGTGCTGAGGCCAGAGATTGCAGGGTTCGCTGAAGGACAGCCTGACCAGAATGAATGCCCTCCAGGAATGCATTACCGTGTTGCAACTCTCGTTCTACACCCTGGATGGCATTCACAATGGTAGACTGCCCAACAGTGAGTGAACTGAGGAGGTCAATGGCCTCCTCACTGAGGGCAGCAGGGGTGACTGGGACAGGGCCTGAGGTGCCTGGGGCGAAGGTGATGCCCACCCTCCTGGGTGAGCGGGCACGGGGCGAACGCTGAGGGGCTGCTGGGAGGGCGGTGCTGGTAGGGGAGGTGGCGGGTGTACCTGTAGTAGTGGGGCGCACAGATGGTGCCGCCACCACAAGTGAGCCCCCATCGGCGGACGAGTCCGTGTCGCTGGTTGGTGATACGATGGCCGACGTGAAGCTCCCCTCACCCTCCGTCCCACTGGTGCATTCTGAGTCCGTGGTGTGGCCCTCCATGGCCATGTGGGATGCAGCTCCCTCGTGCTCCGATGCCACTGTACCTCCGCCTGATGATGCTGATGCACAAAAGAACAGGGAGAGCACAAAAAGGGGAGGGGAGACAGAAGAAGAACAGGTTGAGTGCATGGCATACCGCTACTGTTGGCGGACAAGACAGACACAGCAGCCCCCTGCATTACGCCGTGCTCCTGGCCTCTGCATATGCAATTCCTGGGATATGGCCTACATCGCTATGGTGGACATCTGCACACATGGATGCCACAGGGGCAACTATACCTGTACTTGGCACTGTACTGAGGTGGGGTAGAGTGCCACATGGGCTGCATTACAGAGGGGCCTAGTCTATGCATTTCTGGCTGGCCTAGGTACACCCACAGCCCTCCTCCCCCACCCAGACCCCTCTACTGCACGCAAAGTCCGCAGAATGAGGTTGTACTCACCCCCTCGTGTCTGCTGTGATGCCCTCAAGCGCCCATCCAACTCCGGGTAGGCCACCGCCAGGATCCGGAACATCAGGGGGGTCATAGTGCGACGGGCACCCCTCCCACGTTGGGAGGCCATCCCCAGCTGAGCCTCCGCCGTCTTCTTGCTGCAGCAGCGAATGTCCTCCCATCTTTTACGGCAGTGGGTGCCCCGTCTCTGGTGGGCCCCCAGGGTCCAGACGTCCTTGGGGATGGCACGCCAAATGTCCCTCTACTGGTGGGCGCTGACCTAGATGACATGCACAAGGGAAGAAGAGAAGTCATTACCAACTGCACCGTCGATGTGAGTGGCCCCCCTCCCTACTCTAGCCATATGGCCCATTCATTGACATGCATTAATGTTCCCTGAAGTCTGCCCCCTTCCCTCTTCCACCCAGCCCTCTCCACCCAGGCCTAGCCCATACAACGTGCTCCCTGTGTACTAACCTGTTGGTCTGGAGGACCGTAGAGTAGCGTGTACTGGGGGAGGACCCCGTCTACAAGTTTCTCCAACTCTTGAGCAGTGAAGGCAGGGGCCCTTTCCCCAGACGCAGCAGCCATCGTCACTTCCAGACCGAGGTCACAGCAGCACTTGCAGTGTAGGTCCTCTCCTGTCGAAGGTCCGGTATCTAGTGATTGAACAGATAGAAAATGGCGGTGACGTCTGCGGCGGTGATGTCCGTGGCGGTGCGTATCATCACCGCCGGCGTACCTGTTCATTGGCTCCTGGGACCCATAGGGTCCTATGTGAACCAAAGCAGCATTGCGCCGCGGTCTACGACCGCCTACCGCGACGGTGTGCAACGCCAGCGCAGTTACCCCACAATCCCATTCTCCCAGTGTAGAGGTCAGGCAGCCGCCATTTCAGGGGCCCACATGGCTTCATTTAATTCTGCGTCACACATAGCTAGGCCTACACTCAACACACATACAGGAAGGGTTATGTGTGTGGTGTCGTGTTCTGTGTAACTGTGGGTACATACCTGGATGAAAAATGACTTTATCGTCACTCTTGTCCTTCGTAGGCGCCGTCAGCTGGGACATGTGAGAAGATGGCGGAATCCTCCGGTGTACCGACCGCTGGTGGACCTGTTGACAATGGAAGAGCGACATGTCATCGTCACCTACAGGTTTGACCGTGCCACAATCCAGGAACTATGTACCCAGTTGGAGCCAGACCTGATGTCACCAATCCTACATCCCACAGGAATCCCCCCTGATGTGCAGGTGCTGTCAGTGCTCCATTTCCTTACAAGTGGCTCTTTTCAGACAACAGTGGCCATGGCATCAGGGATGTCCCAGCCTATGTTTTCCAACGTCTTGTCCAGAGTGTTGTCTGCCCTGCTGAAACACGTAAGGAGATACATCATTTTCCCTGAGGTGGAGGATTTGACTACAGTTAAAGGTGACTTCTATGCCCTGGGACATATCCCTAAAATCATAGGTGCTATCTCCCAGGTAAATGCTATGTTCCCTGGCTCTGTGCATGACGCCTACATCCTGCGGAATAGCAGCATCCCTGATATGATGGGTCAACTCCAGAGGCACCGTGTATGGCTATTAGGGGACTCTGGTTACCCCAACGCTACAATGACGCCCATGGGCGGACTAGGAGGGTGATCTAATGCACCTTCGGCCTCCTTAAGGCCAGGTTCAGGTGCCTACATATGACAGGTGGTTCCTTATTCTACTCACCGATGAAGGTGTGCCAGATCATCATCGCCTGCTCAATGCTTCATAATTTGGCTTTACGACGCCAGGTGCCTTTTCTGCAGGAGGATGGTCCAGACGACGGTTTTGCGGCAGCTGGGGAGCCTGTGGAGCCTGGGGACAGTGATGAGGAGGAAGCTGAGGATGAAGACAACGACAACAGGGAGTCAGTCATTCAGCAATATTTCCAGTGACACACAGGTGAGATCATTTTCAGATTTTACATTACATTCACTGTCACACGTCTTCCTCAATCCTGTGTGTAATTACTTGGGATTATTTGGTAATTCAGTTGTTTCTTTCCATTACTGTTTCACAGGTGTGGTTACCACCGTGTGTCATCTACTTGCATCCTTCAAGGACTTTTGATGTGTGACATTGGTATGTTGCTTTTACATCTCACAAGGCATTTTCACACTGTCATTGATATTACATTTTAACAAATCATAGACTGACTCCAGATTGTTTTGTGTTTCAAGGGTGTTTATTGCAATGCTCAGAATTGGGAGGGGGTTGTTAAATGGTGATGGGTGATGGCGGAGGAATGTCCATGGCAGAGTCCAGTCTATTAGTCTCACAGGTGCACTGCCCATCTGGGCATAGGAAGAGGAGCTGGGGCAGTTCAAGTATGGACAGGGTAACAAAGTGGGGCAGTGGGGAGACAATCAGGGTGGTCTCATTTCCTGGCGGGGGTCTTGCCATCTTGCTCCGTCCTGTTCCTGGATCTCAGGGACCGCTTGTCCTTCAGCACCCCTACGATGGTGCCCAGGGGAGAGCTGATGGTCCTGAGCTCCTCCCTGAACCCCAAATACTGGTCCTCCTGCAGGCGCTGGGTCTCCTGAAACCTGACCAGGACCGTGGCCATCGTCTCCTGGGAGTGGTGGTATGCTCCCATGATGGAAGTGAGGGCCTTGTGGAGAGTGGGTTCCCTTGGTCTGTCCGCCCCCTGTCGCACAGCAGCCCTCCCAGTTCCCCTGTGTTCCTGTGCCTCCGTCCCCTGGACCGTGTGCCCACTACCACTGCCCCCCTGTTGTTGTTGGGGTGGTGGGTTTGCCTGGGTTCCCTGTAGTGGTGGACACACCGCTGATTGACCTGTCCTGGGTAGGGAGGTTTGGGCCCGCTGGGTGGGTGCTGTGCTGGTGTTACAAGAGGGTGGAAGGTCAGTGTTGGGCTGTGCCTGTGTGAGGGGAACCGACTGTCCTGAGGCACACGATGGTCCGGGGTGGTCGTCAGGCTCCAGTAGGGCAGAGCTGCTATCCTCACTGTGGGCCTCTTCTGGGGGTGGAGTGGTGTTGTCTGGACGCTCTGGTGTGGTGACGGTCCTTCGTGTTCCTGCAGGGGCATAAGAGCATGATTATTGCATCTGTGTGTGTCATGGTGTGCAATGGGTGGGTGAGCGTGTACCCCAGTGCTAGCATTGCTGTGTGGGGGCTTGTGTGATGATGGTTAGCGGGTTGTTCTGGGTATGTGCAGTGGGCATGCTTAGGTGATAGGTGTCCATGCTTTGTTGTGTCATGCAGGACTTGGTGTTGGGATGTGTAGTTTGTGTTATTAGTACATTAGTGAGGATTTGGGGTGATAGGGGAGGGTGTGAGGGTGGGGGTGTGTGATAGCATGCAGGTAGGGTGGGGGATATGTTAGTTAAGATTTGACTTACCAGTGTCCCATCCTCCACCGACTCCTCCGAGGCCCTCTGGATGCATGATGGTCAAGACTTGCTCCTCCCATGTTGTTAGTTGTGGGGGAGGAGGTGGGGGTCCGCCGCCAGTCCGCTGAACCGCAATGTTGTGCCTGGAGACCGTTGAACGCACCTTCCCCCGTAGGTCGTTCCACCTCTTCCTGATGTCCTCCCTATTTCTTGGGTGCTGTCCCACAGCGTTGACCCTGTCCACTATTCTTCGCCATAGCTCCATCTTCCTGGCTATTGATGTGTGCTGTACCTGTGAGCCAAATAGCTGTGGCTCTACCTGGACAATTTCCTCCACCATGACCCGGAGCTCCTCCTCGGCAAAGCAGGGGTGTCTTTGGCGTGCCATGGGGTGGTGTGTGTGGGGCGGTGTGAGTGTTGATGTGTGTGGTGATGTGTCGTGGTGTGTGGTGTTTTGTGCGTGGATGTTGTGTTGGTGATGGTGTTGTGTGCCTCTGCGTGGTGGGATTGTCTGATCTGTGCTGTGTCTCTGGCCTTCGTGATAGATTTTTTGTCGTAGGGGTTTGTGGGTGATGTGGGTGTGTGTTTTATGTTGTGTTGGGTGTGTGGGAGTGTTGTTTGTATGTGTGTCAGGTGTGTGTATTTTGAATTGTCCAATGTGGCGGTGTTTTGGAGATGTGTGTGTATTTTGAGCGCGTGTGATGCTATTCTTTGTGTTTGACCAATGACTTTGTGTTTCACCACTGCGCATATTAGTTGCTCAATGTTCACCAGTAGCACATTATATGTTTTGTTCAGCCTAGCCGCCTATTGGCTTTGACATGGCATTAGCCATTACATTTTGTATTCAGATCAGCCACCTATTGGCTTTGACATTGCATTAGCCATTGCATTCTGTATTCTGCCTATTGGCTTTGACATGCTGTATTCAGTTTAGCTGCCTATTGGCTTTGACATGATATTAAACATTACATTTTGTATTCAGCTTAGCTGCCTATTGGCTTTGACATGATATTAGACATTACATTTTGTATTCAGCTCAGCTGCCTTTTGGCTTTGACATGATATTAGACATTGCATTTTGTATTCAGTTCAGCTGCCTATTAGCTTTGACATGACATTTGATATTTAGGTTAGCTGCCTATTGCCTTTAACGTGAAGTTAGACATTGCAGTTGAGAATCCAAGCTGTATTTGTCCAAGCTGTGTTTTTGCACAAGATGAACCAAGCTGTTTTCTTCTCATACTAGACTAGACCTGATAAGAGAGGGTACATTTGGTGTTTTTCCTTTCGGCTCAAGCTTGGGAAGAGGAGCAGTCTAGGAGATCTGGCCAATCTCCAAAGGCTTGCGTAGTTTTCCCGAGTCTGAGAGGAGGGGGCACACCTTTGTAACGGATGACACAGGCTTCAGAGAATTAGATTAGTTTCTGCCTGACTTCGGACTGGAACTTGGCGCCAGTTGCCAGTCTCCCGTGTGGGTAGATAATCTCTTTCTTGCAGTTGACCGGAGTCATCAACTTGCAGACCCCAGAAAGATGAAGCTGTAAATAGTTTCTCACACGGTGAAATATTTGTTTTGCTTTGCATTCAATATCTTATCAATATCTTATATTTATATAACCTGCTGTGTACATTGCAAATATATTTTGTTTTCATTGAACGTGTGCTTGAAATCTATTAATTCGTCTCTCACGAACTTGTGGTTTTAGAAGAATTAACAACAATAAAAGTCTTCTTTGAACTCAGAAGTGCATTCTTGATATGTTCTGTAAGCTCTGATTACGAGATAAGAAGGAAAGCAGAACATTTTGGTACCAGAAGTGGGGCTAAGGGGTCGAATTATAGATTTCTACGTACACAATTTAAAAGTGTAATTGTTTTTTGTTGTTTGGAGAATTACAGAAGCACGGCAGACCATGTTTGAAAATGCATGTGTAGCTAAACTGCCTGATGGTGCTTTGAGAAACATGTTTTGTGGTGATAAAGCATATTTAGAAAATGTGCCTTTTGGAAGGGATGTTCCTTTTGTTTTTGACAGAAGCTTACAGAGAAATGCAGGAGAAATGTAGGCAGTTGGAACATGAAAATTAGAATTTACGTGAGCAAATTAGCCAGAATACATTAATTCAAGATAATGCTGAAAGTTATAAAAATGCTGTTTTAGAGGAATCTTTCTTTTCCCATTCCAGTAATGAGGGGGTTAAGACAGCTTCGAGCTGCTCTGAGCCTCCGTGTGAGCCAGGTTTTTTGGCAGTCAAAGTGCATTCCTTTACTGATAACACGAGCGAACGAGCTCAGAATGTGATTTACGAGGTACCATCGCAAAATGCACAAGTAAAACGAAAGATTTTAGAGCTTCTTACTGTTTGCACTAAGCAAGAGACACCGAGTTTCATTAGCTTGTTTGATTTTTGGAAACAGAATAGCCCTCATCTAAGTGAAATCCTAACACTTTGGTATATGGTCACTTGTTAAAATAATATGCAGCTGCGCGCTTGTGATTTGGCAAATGAAATAATTCAGACTTTAGGTTTCTGCGCAGTGCAAGAGGGAAACATAGTGCCCCTAGCTACGATCATACACTGGATATGGTACTTGCAAGACAGGGCTAGAGTACCACAGGTAAAAGAGTCACCAGTGAAATTGTGTGCACCATTTGAATTCGTGTCCACTGAAGATAAAAAGCATGTTTGTTTGACTAATGATTTATTGACTGAAATGTTGTTTTATGGCACAGGAGAAGGAACAGCGTTGTACAATGTGTGTCAGATTTTAAAGCAAGAGCTACGTGAGATGTGTCATTTTTACACTGATTCTTGGTTCATTGCCAATGGTTTCGCCGTTTGGTTTTCCACATGGCTTGCACCTAACTGGTTCAATTTCCTTGCAGATGTTAAAGAGAAAAATTCAGAGAGAGAAGTGTACACCCAGAATTCTGCCTTAGTGGGGATGGCTAAGTGGGTGTACCAGAAATGTGAACAGCTGGGAGAAAAAGACACTTACAGGTGGGCAGAGATGAGAGAGATGCACATTCCCCTAGATTTGATAAAAACTGTGCAGCACGCACAAAAGCAATCTGTCATGCAAGCAGTCACAGAGCAGTTGGGGAGAGGAAAGTTACCAGAACAGAAATGGCAAATTGATCAGGTTTTAAGGGGAATGATTGCTGCAGATTACCAAGGAGAAATCAAAATTATGCAGATAACTAGAAAAGAATCTGATTCATTCATACAAATTGGAGACAGAATGGCCCAACTTTTCAAAAGTGCAGTGAATGGAGATTTGGTAAAGAATGAGTCTGCCCCAGCCCTTCTGACAGTGCAAGAAAAGGGAAGCTGTGGCGCAGCAGATAAAAACCTCAGTGCTGAGGTGCGGGTTGAAGCCCTAACTGACCCTCCATAACCTGCAGAAATTATAATAAAGGGCCCCAAAAACGTCCAGCTGATTATAAAACAGGGAAAGAAAGAGGAAGGGTACATTTCATATGACAAATGTTATTTGCAAGAAAAGTCATACTTGTTTCTTTTGCAGATCCTACCACGTTTCGCCACTGTCCCTGAGTGTGCTGTGTGGTCCCCCTTCGGGTGTGTGCGTGAGGGGTCGGGGAAGGGACCGAACCCCCAACCTGAACCTGGCTGAGTAAAGTACAAGCACCATGGATCCATTTTGCGCAAGTGGCGCCTTCAGTTCAAGTTCAACTTGTTTGATTGCATTCTTCCACTGGAACTAAACTGTTTGTGTTTTTTCGTGTGGAACTCTGACTTTCACTTACCTTCCAGCATACCTTTCAGGTGGACCGGGCACCTTTACATGAGTAGAACTCATGCTACATCAAATTGCTATTCTAGAAACACTGTTGAATTAGAGACACTATAATCTCATTCAGAGTATAAAAGTTTCAGTCTTTTCTGTGTAGATGTATCTGATGTGAAAGGTTATGAGTTCAATATGTTAATCCACTTCCATTGCTTTACAGTGATTGCTTTGATCATTCAAATCTGACTTGCTGATAATGTTTTTTTTTTGTGCTGATGTTTTTTTTTTTTTGTTTGAAACAAGAGATATGTGAAACAAAAATTCATTGGTCAAAGGGTGGAATGTGATGCTATTCTTTGTGTTTGACCAATGACTTTGTGTTTCACCACTGCGCATATTAGTTGCCCAATGTTCACCAGTAGCACATTATGGGGGTCATTCTGACCCTGGCGGTAATTACCGCCAGGGCGGAGGTTGGCGGTAGCACCGCCAACAGGCTGGCGGTGCTCCGCCGGGCATTCTGACCGCGGCGGTACAGCCGCGGCCAGAAGCGGAAAGCCGGCGGTGTACCGCCGACTTTCCGCTGCCCATGGGAATCCGCCATGGCGGCGCAGCTTGCTGCGCCGCCATGGGGATTCTGACACCCCATACCGCCATCCTGTTCCTGGCGGTTCGCCCGCCAGGAACAGGATGGCGGTATGGGGTGTTGAGGGGCCCCTGGGGGCCCCTGCAGTGCCCATGCCAATGGCATGGGCACTGCAGGGGCCCCCGTAAGAGGGCCCCACAAAGATTTTCACTGTCTGCTGTGCAGACAGTGAAAATCGCGACGGGTGCCACTGCACCCGTCGCACCCCTTCAACTCCGCCGGCTCAATTCTGAGCCGGCTTTCTTGTTGACGGGGCTTTCCCGCTGGGCCGGCCGGCGGTCTTCTGGCGGTCGCCCGCCGGCCCCGCGGGAAAGCCAGAATGACCGCCGCGGTCTTTTGACCACGGAGCGGTCTTTCGGCGGGAACCGCTTGGCGGGCGGCGACCGCTGACCGCTGCGGTCAAAATCACCCCCTATATGTTTTGTTCAGCCTAGCCGCCTATTGGCTTTGACATGGCATTAGCCATTACATTTTGTATTCAGTTCAGCCGCCTATTGGCTTTGACATTGCATTAGCCATTACATTCTGTATTCTGCCTATTGGCTTTGACATGCTGTATTCAGTTTAGCTGCCTATTGGCTTTGACATGATATTAGACATTACATTTTGTATTCAGCTTAGCTGCCTATTGGCTTTGACATGATATTAGACATTACATTTTGTATTCAGCTCAGCTGCCTATTGGCTTTGACATATTAGACATTACATTTTGTATTCAGCTCAGCTGCCTATTAGCTTTGACATGACATTTGATATTTAGGTTAGCTGCCTATTGCCTTTAACGTGAAGTTAGACATTGCAGTTGAGAATCCAAGCTGTATTTTTCCAAGCTGTGTTTTTGCACAAGATGAACCAAGCTGTTTTCTTCTCATACTAGACTAGACCTGATAAGAGAGGGTACATTTGGTGTTTTTCCTTTTGGCTCAAGCTTGGGAAGAGGAGCAGTCTAGGAGATCTGGCCAATCTCCAAAGGCTTGCGTAGTTTTCCCGAGTCTGAGAGGAGGGGGCACACCTTTGTAACGGATGACACGGGCTTCAGAGAATTAGATTAGTTTCTGCCTGACTTCGGACTGGAACTTGGCGCCAGTTGCCAGTCTCCCGTGTGGGTAGATAATCTCTTTCTCGCAGTTGACCGGAGTCATCAACTTGCAGACCCCAGAAAGATGAAGCTGTAAATAGTTTCTCACACGGTGAAGTATTTGTTTTGCTTTGCATTCAATATCTTATCAATATCTTATATATATATAACCTGCTGTGTACATTGCAAATATATTTTGTTTTCATTGAACGTGTGCTTGAAATCTATTAATTCGTCTCTCACGAACTTGTGGTTTTAGAAGAATTAACAACAATAAAAGTCTTCTTTGAACTCAGAAGTGCATTCTTGATATGTTCTGTAAGCTCTGATTACGAGATAAGAAGGAAAGCAGAACAGTGCGGCGGTGTGTACGCCAATGGAATACCGCGGTTGAAAGACCACCACGTGTATTCGTGGGTCGTAATAGCATGGGCGTGTTTCTGTTGGCGTGGAGGTGGAGGTTTTGTTTTCGCCAGTTTATCACTGACCTTTGGTGTGGCGGACTTGTGTGGGTGTCTGAATTTTGGCGGTTTCTGAGATGTGTGTCATAATAGCTGTGGCGGAATTCCGCAGCCGCGGCGGTGTATTGGCGGTCTTCTGCACGGCGGTAAGCGCCTTTTACCGCCAATGTTGTAATGACCCCCTATATTTCTAAAACTTTAAGCACCTCCCTCTTTAGCTAAATGCATATCTGATGCCATGGGAATTTGTATAAGCATAGATCTTATTGCAAATATTTCTTCATTAATTATTAGGCATTATGTAGGCATCTACTGTGTTACATGCTAATCGCTTTAGTAAATTAGACAACTTTCTAATCTTAGCTTCATTGAAAGCTATTCCTATAGGCAGAATCAAAACACCAAACACATCTAGCACTTGTTGACCCACACTTTCTCTCTTCACTCTTCCATGCCACACTTCACTCAAACTATTCACGTGACAAATTCTTGGGAAAACGAAAGCTAGTTAACGAGAACTTGCCCAACCTTGGTGAAGTGTAAAATAAGCAGTCTTCTTGCAAATATAATAAATGCCTTGAATCAGTATATTTATACTACCTAATATTCAAAATCCATCTAAAATATCTCGTCCTGTTATATTCTCTAATAAAATCACACTAAATATAACTCAATGTACATACATACTGTATATTAGTACTTCCATTGATAGTACTATGAAATATATATTGACCAGCTGGAAAGCCGCACTCACTTATTTGCCAGTGAGTTAACGGTTTTGTGCTGAAAGACTCCTCGCCCACAAGTCTTTTATGCCAATCCTGACAACAAGCAACACGCAACACCAGCGTGACTTTGAAATAGGGAACCTGCCACATTCTTGCCACATTTTTAAATACTATAACATCCATAAAAGATTCAATTGCAAGTGCAGGTAATTTACTAATTGGGAAATAGTAGACAGAGCAAGAAAGACTGTAGCAAATTAATTTTCTCTCTTTAATTCCTTAATAAATCACTTCACTACGACTATCTTTATAACCTAATATGTTTTTGTATCAATTACATTGAATTATTATTTAGGATTGGGAGCTATTCAGCTGGAGGTATAAATAAACCAACACACTAATTAGCACAGTTGAAATAAAAATTATAACGAATATTTGAAAAGCAGTCTCTCTTTTCTTGAAGACATCTTCTACAGATCTTTAAAATACTTTATTCAAAATAAGTTAGATTTTAAACCAAAAATATCAAAGTACAAAAAGTGATCCAAAAGTAATCCAGGTAATCAAAAGTAATTCAAATTAATCAAAGCAGTTTGAAAATAATCCAAACATACCAAATAAAAAAAATCTCAGAAATAAACACAGTCTTTCAACAATCAAAGCAACAGTTCACTTCTTCATCAGGAAACCTATAATTTGTCATTTTATAGGGGCTCTTTAAGCAAACATTTGGAAAATTTCAAGTCACTGGCTCTGTCTTGCTTAATTTATTTGTCCGATATGCTTAATCAGGAGCTGTATCTTTCTTGTTTGGAACTGTCATTCTCGTTGATTTTCTAGATGCAACATCTATAGCTGACTTCTTAAACAATAATTAATTTCTGTTTTGTTCATTCTCTTTGTCAGCACCTCTTTTACTATTTCATCTTTTCCGTCACTATTTTTTCAGTCCTCTGTACAACGCTCTGCTTCTTTCACATTTCCAGACAACAAAGCTTGAGTGACGCTTCCATCTCTAGTTTAATTTGCTGGAACTACTTTAGATTAATCATTTTCTTGGTTTGCACAATTTTCAAGTGGTGTACTTTGATTTGCTGTTTGGGTTTTAATAGCTCTATTTTGTTGTTCTTGGACTCTTTCTAACGGGAATTCGGCTTTGTGAGTCAATGATTTGTGTTGCTGTGTCTTCATGTGAGCACACTCACTTTTCATGTGAATTGCACAGTTTCAGTACAGCAAACCTCCATATTTCACAGCAGTGTTTGCCAGTAGCAACACAGCGATGTGGTCCACTCCATCATGGCTCCAAGCAACACCTTCTTACATGCTTTTTCACAGAAACCCAGTCTCCGAGATCGAGGTAATGGCAAATGTCAGTACTTGCAGAGGGGGCAGCAACGTTTACCTCGTGAAAGATAGAGAGTACTGTATCAGCTAACCCTTTGCAGTTATTTCAGACCAAATCATGAATAATATTTACAAGAGAAGCAGATTAAATGACAGGAATTCTCTTAGCTCTTCACATGATCACCTCATGGGAACTCAACCCTGTCTTCTTTCTTGTAGTACATCTAATGCTGAGAAAAATCAAAGGAAGAGCATCTGGCTGTTTCAGAGATGTTGAGGCACATGCCTTGCCTAATTTCTATTCATAATTCATCTAACACATTCCACAATCCTCACTGTTCCTGGACGACACAGACAGTGTAACGGCTGTTCAGTGTTCAAAGTGGTGCACAAGACCTTCAAGATATAATTCATAAAATGTGCACCCCTGTCTGCCTCAATTGAAGTTGTCAATCCAAACCTTGGGATCAACTCCCTCAGCAGCAATGGGACAACTGTTAGAGCATTGGACAGTCTTGTTGGATAAGACTCAATCCAGGTTGAACTTAAGCAAACAATCACTAAGAGATACCCTAAACCATTGCAGGGTGGCATCTTTACAAAATGTTCCTGCAATCTTGTGAAATGATCTGCTGTTTTCCCTAAATGACTCATCTTCACACTGTTTTACCTACAGTGTTTTGCTGACATACAATGCATCTTTCACACAAATCTTGTGCAATATTTAAATAATGAGGATTAAAGCGATACTTTTTAAAAAGTCCACCATCCCATCATGACCTACACGTGACGGTCCATGCATTATTCTTGCCATTTGTAGTAGCAAATAATTAGGCAAGCCAACCTCTCATCAGTACATCTCCATAGTTAATTTTCATTCAGTTTGAAACGTCTACTGGTCTAACTATTGAACGGGTAGCACCTGTAGCAATCAAATATGAAACCGGATTGCCATTCACTTCTACAAATGGGCCATTTTGGTCTGTCTCTAGGACTGCGACAAGCATACAATCCTCCTCCACCCTCGGGTACCATCATTGTGCCTGACTTGGTCCATAGGGAACTCCAAGTGTAACTGCAAATTGTGCGAAAAATGACATGCATTACTGATTGTTTCAATTGAAGTTGAGCTACATTGTGCTGAAAATTTAAAAATTCTGTTGAAATCCCATCACATTATTCTGCATTTGAGGTTGTAAAACTGAAGCAGAAGACATATTTTCATTGCATGTTATTCAAAAGGTGCAGGTAGGGCTGGGGACATTGACTGTATCATACCATTCTGAACTGTTGGAACAGTTTAACCGCATCAGTTTCATTTGAGGCATGTTTACTGTTCAATTTGTAAGTTATGTTCATTAAATGTACCAGTGATTTTCCGATGGCCGTCTTTACCACAAATATGTCAAGCTCCAGATTTCATATGAACTTTGTTAGACCTGGCAATTTAGGGTGGTCTTATCCCAGACTTTTTGCCTTTACCTCCTGTTTTGTTGATGTATCTTTCTGTTGGCCTTAAAACCCGGAGCACCTTACCACTGATAATCAGTGCTAAAGTGCATGTGCTTCTCCCCTTAAAACTGGTACCATTGGTGTATCCCCAATTGACATATTTAATTTACCTGTAAGACCCTTGTAGAGTGGTATACTATATGCCCAGGGCCTGTAAATTATATGCAACTAGTGGGCATGCAGCAATGATTGTGCCACCCACTTGAGTAGCCCCGTAAACATGTCTCAGGCCTGCCACTGCAGAGCTTGTGTGAGCAGTTTCACTGCCACCCTGACTTGGCAGTTAAAACCTCTTGCCAACCTCAGAACTCCCCTTTTTCTTACATTTAAGTCACCCTTAATGTAGGACCTAGGTAGCCCATACGGCAGGGTGCCATGTAAGCAACAGGTTGGACAAGCACCTTTACATTTTTCATGCCCTAGTAATGAAAAACTTCTTATGCAAATTTTTCTTTACTGTGAGGCCCATCCTTCTCATAGTCCAGCATTGGGAATTACTTGTAAAATCTTTAAGCTGTAATTCCTGATCTGAGAGGCGAAGCTGCATCATGTTTAGTACCATTGGAATGGTTCTAATAAATCGTCTTCACTGGTAAAGTTGGATTTATCATTACTCCTTAGAAATGTCACTTTTAGAAGGTAGACATTTCTCTGCCCTGTGTGCCTACAGCCTATCTCCAATACACATCTGGCTTGGGCTGGATGTCAGCTACACTTGTGCATTCCCTTCCGATACCCACAACACACAATACTCAGCCACATCTACATTCATCTCTGTCCTGCACCCTAAAGGATTCATCATCACTCCAGAGTGTCTCCAAGGGCTTGCTGGCTGGCCCCTGTTCTCCACGTGGTCTCAGGGCCATCAAAGACCTCGCTTTCCATTTCAAACTACTTTGCGCATGCTAAATGGCTGCTGTTAGTAATCCCAGCACTCCGTAGAAACCAATAGCCCCAGCACCCTGTGAACAGATTAACAGGAAGCATGGCGTAACAGTCTCTCTGACGTTAATAGACCGCTTCACCCCAGGGACGACCAATCATCCCTGCCTGAGTAGCGAGCAAAAGCATCTTGCCACCGCCACATCGACGAGATCCCTTGGAGAAGCCCCTTCAGCTGAGCAGGTCAAATACAGCAACAACACTCTTTGGGACCCCCACCATCGTGGCTCCCTCCAGCTAAACAGGCTGATCCAGTGCCAGCGGTCCTTTGCCATCCCCCAGGATGGCCCTCCCTCTTCAGCATTGTGGTTTCCCCAGCTACCACCAGGGCACTGCCATATCTCTGATCCTCGGGATCAGAACCCAGCCTCAGGACACTAGAGGTATTCATTGTGGGGGGGGGCCTCGGGCGGTTCGCTGGCGGTCTGCAGCTATCTCCCGGCCCACAATGAATTGTGTCTGCACCCCACAGGGACTATGGGTGTGATAAAACTCTTTCGCCAGTCCGCGCAATCATAAAAGAGACTACTCATTTCTCTCTCACCTGAACTGAAACCATAATAATAATAAGAGCACTGCTTTTTCCTGATGATATTTGAAGATAGCCTTTGAGTGAATCATGGTCAAGTTGAACTTAACTCCTTTTTGCAACTATAAAAACATATCTATTTTTCTACATATTCTTGTGTGGAGTTTCCTTATTTTTCGTGGTGTCTCACTGTATTTCTTGCCTGTGTGTTACACAAATGTTTTTTTTTTAAATTTCTTTTTATTTTTAGGAAAAACGTGATCTCCAATGGCAAACATGGCATCTACAACTTTGCAACCTTGAGTCCAGCAATGTGGATGAATAGAAGTGTGAATCGTATATAAAGCAGCTGGTTAGCTCACAGTGTCTGGTGGTGATACATCCCTCAGCCTGTCCCTACCACACCCATCAGTGTGTGTCATGTGTCAGGAGATAATCTTTGAGTGGTTGCCAAAAATTATTGGGGCAGGGTGTGAGCAGCTGAAGAGATGCATATATCTCACTGTTGGTGTCACAGTGTATAGGGCTCTGGATCCAGGACTCCACTGTGGGTAATGTTCTGCTTCCTCAATAATGCTGTTTCCCTTTTGGCCAATAATAGTGCTAGAGCTGTGTGTAACCTGACGGATTTAGGGATACCGGCCACATATCCCAACAAGGCTGGAAGGGGATTGGGGATCCAATGTAATCCCTATCATCAATGATAGGCAGTCAAATATGGCTCTCCAATATTGAGCAATAGTAGGGCACGTCCACGTCATGTTGGTAAAATTTGCCATTGATGCTTGACATTTAGGGCATGTATGGGGGCGAGTACAATCTATTCTGGCAATTGTAGCGGGGATGACGTATGTAGAACATAGAAATTTGTAGTGTATAAGTCAGTGACAATTATTCATTGAGTACAGCTGTGTCTGCGCACAACAGGCCTTCCACGCCTTGTCAGGGAGAAGGCATCCCAGCTGTGAGGAGTTTGGTATCGTGTGAGGGCATGAAGTCCAGGCATGCTTGATTTAGCCTGGAAACCAGCTTGGTGCCATCTGTGTCTGTAATGGAGTGCTTGAGAGGCCAGTGCAAGAGGATATGTGGATAGCAAAGCATGAAGGGTGCTCTGCAGCTGCTGCAGAACAACGTGGTCCATGGTGGTGGCCGTGGAAAAATGTGCGTCTTCTGTTCTTGAAAAGATTTATCCTTCCGGGAACAAGTCTCCGAATGTATGCAGTGACATTGCAGTAAGTGTGTGCCGTACCAGTTTTTTACTAGCTTTTGGAAGCCAAGGGTTATTGGCCAATGGCAGTGTGGGCGAGTATATGGACCCACCATTTAGCATCCTGGCCAATTGGAGCCAGACCCAGCAAGTGGTCGAGACAGTTTGTATATCCGATGGATTCACCAGGTGACCCTGTGGGAGCAGTACCCCCATTGGAGTTTGGTGCGTGAGCTCTCGTTCTGGTATGGCTTACTGGGGACGTGTGGTACCAGTGAAATGAGAAGCAGCATTGTGCCACCAAGAAATATAGGTGGAAATGAGGCATGCCAAAGCTGCCACGGTCATAGGGGAGCACTAACACATGCCATCATATCCTCAGGTGCTTGTCTGCCCAGATGAGGCGGAATAGCAATTGCTGAAGCTTAGTGAAAAAGGAGTTAGTTAGGGGGTGGGGATATTTGCAAATAGATACAGAAATTGGGGGAGTACCACCATCTTCATGATGCGTCCTGCCATTGATATCGGGAGCCTAATTGCGTGATCTATCTGGGCATCAAGACTGTCTGTAGCCGGTCTATAAAAAGACCGAGTATCTGTTCCTTGTTTCTGGTGTACAAATATGCCCAGATACTTTACAACATCCACGCATCACTGCAACAGTTATTGGAATCGGACCAGGGTCGTTGCATCTGTGAGTGGGGAACAGTTTCGACTTCGACCAATTAACCCAAAACCTCGACAAAGTCCAGAACCAAACAACCTCTTGTAGAAGACAGTCGAAATTGACTTCAGGATGGTGGATAAACAATAGAATGTCATCAGCATATAGCGAGACGAGCAGTGGGATATATGTGAACTGTAACCCCCTATGTTTATGACGTTTCTGTAAGTGGCGCACTAGATGGTCAATGGCTATTATAAAGCGTAATGGGGATAGAGGACATCCCTGATGGGTTCCCCTGGCAATCATGAATGAGGAGCTAAGGGTGCCATTCACCCAAATCCATGCAGTTGGGTTGGCATAGAGTAATTTATTCAGGGGTGTGAAGCCCCGTGGAAGTCCCAACTTGCATAGTGTATCAAAGAGAAATGGCCATTAAAGGGAGTCGAACACCTTTTTGGCATCTAACAAGGCAACCGCCGCCAGGGTGGACACCCTGTTCAGCACCGCAAACAGTATACAGAGATTAATGTCCGTGGAGCGGTGGGAGACGAAGGCTGATTGCGCTGGGGATATGATACTGCACATTAACAAGGAGAAGCATGAAGCTAGAAGTTTAGCCAGTAGCTTATTACCAAAATGTAACAGATCGTGATCGGTATGAGCCACAAAGTTGGTGATCTTTGTCAGGTTTGGCTAGCAGTGTGATCATTGCTTCACGCATCGTTGATGGCAGGATTCCCATTGTGAGGGCCTCATTACAGACATCCAATAAGTGGGTTGCTATTATTTGTTTATAAACTTTATAGAACTCCCCTGTAAAGCTGTCAAGTCCAGGGGCCTTGGAGCCATCAACGGTGTCTATTGCCAGTATTAGTTCTTCAAATGTGAATTGTTCACTAAGAAATTGCTGGTGCACTGAAGAAAGCCAAACCATGGCGCCCTCTTCTAAATATTGTGCCAACATGGACTCATTCCCCTGTTGTTGGGAGATGTATAGCGCAATATAATAGGAAATAAATTCAGATTGAATGTCCTCTGTACCCATGACATGTGACCCCTCAGCAGTGTATAATTCTGGTATGTATGTGGCCGAGTTGGGAGGTATGAGACAGTGCGTCGTGGGCAGTTGCCCCCACCATATCTGCACGCAGCGGCATATTGTCCCAGATAATGTGCCTCACGATCTGCCAGGTCTCAGAACTCCTCCATAAGGGAGGCTCGCTTGTTCAAGTCTGGTCTAGCTTTGTGTTGAGCGTCCACTTGAACCATCTTCCGCAGCACACCCTCGACCTGTGTCAAGCTGTTCCTATGTCTTTCACAACTCCTGCATGCTTTGCTATGCAAATACCAAGGGCATAAGCTTTAAATGCTTCCCAAAGTGTGGCATTTGAGGTCACTGACCCTAAATTTATTGTGAAGTATTCTGTAATTGCTGTTTGGAGTTTGATGCGAGACAGAGCAGCCTGAAGAGCGAGCTTGGGAAACTTCAATTGCTGCTCCTGACCTTTTTGGCCAGTGTCTGTCTCTCCCTCCTGCGTGGTCACTGCTGCTGCTGCTACTGCTACTGCTGGTGCCTCCTCACAGAGCTTGCCGGCTCTGTATTCGAGGCTCACCTCCACCCACAGGCACCCACCTGCACCTCATCCCTGGTAGTCTAGTGGCCATCTGTGTCTGTCTGTTTTCTATCTTTCCTCTTTCTCCTCTTTTGTCTGTTTTACTCCTGTTTACTCTTGTTTTTACCTGTCTCTCTTTAATTTTCTTTTTTACTCTCTCGCGCTTCCCTCCTTGCCACTGCTGCCCCCGTGGCCCCAACCCCCACCCTCGTCGCGCTTCCCGCTTCCTGCTCTCCTGCCTCCCAGCTGACCAATCCCCCCTTTCCCTCCCCTTTTTAAGGGTAGATGCTGTGTGGAAGCGCGGATGTTGTGCGGATGGTGTGCCGAAGGTGACCCAAATGCAAGTCCTTTTGTGCTGTACCGTACCCAGCACCACGGACCCTGGAACTCGCACCACCCACTGTTAGGACGCCAGGACTCTCCATGCACTGAACCCTGGACGTCGTAGCACCTGCCACCCTGCTCCCCCCAAGGACCTTTCTCATGCTGCCACCTCACTCTCTCCGCACACCAAACGCCAGATGTCATAGCGCCAGAATCTCCTGCAGACCACCTCAAGTGAATCCTCCTAAACGTATGCTCCCTGCACAAACACGCCATGGAAAGTTGGGACCCGATAGACACCACCTGCCCGGACATCACTTTCCTCACGAGACATATACTAACACATCATCTGAACCGGACATCTCCATCATCATCCCCATTGACTACAAGCTGCTCCGCAAAGACCGTCCATCCAGACCAGGAGGCAGCATAGCCATTGCCCACAAGTCCACCCTCCGACTTACGATCAACACACAGGAATTCACCCCTCTCATGGAGCATCTCCACTTCCAAGTGCACACCACCCTGAAGACCACCACTCACGGCATTCTCATCAACAGACTACGTGGACTATGCCCAGCATTCAGTGACACCATCATCGACATAATAGCCTATCACGCACTCACCTCCAGCAACTACATTCTCCTTGGTGATCTCAACTTCCATTGCAACAATCTCAGTGGCCACAACACCTCATCACTATTCGAGAACTTGGACACCATTGGGCTCAAGCAACTGGTCACCTCACCAACGCACACCGCTGGATACACCCTCAACCCCATTTTTTCTGCCAGCAGCAACATCATCATCATCATCAACTCAACCCCGCTATACTGGACCAACCACCCCTGCATCCACTTCTTCATCTCCACAGCGCACACTCACACAATGCTCTCCAGAAAATGGAACCAGAGCTCAGAGGAGCAACTCATCAACACCCTTAGCAACTCAACACCCTCCGACAAATGGATTAACGACTGCGCCAACACCCTAGATCCTCTCCGGGCAACAGGGAAACTCTCCTCCAAGAAAGCCAGCAGGTTCACCCCGCACTCCAGGAATCAAAGCGTTCATGCAGGAGGCTAGAGAAGAAGTGAAGGATCAGCAAATCCCTGGAAGACCTTGCAATGGTCAAATCCGCCACTAGAGCCCATGATGGCCTCATCAGGTCCACCAGGAAAACCGCCCTGCAGGACCGCATCAACACACAACACTAAAGAACTCTTTAACATCATCAAAGAATTTGCTAAACTACAAACCGAGACCACCAACATCCCTCCATCTCAGGATCTCTGTGACAGACTTGCCACCTTCTTCAACCAAAGATCAAAGACATCTACGACAGCTTCGGACCCCAAGACTCCCTGAACTCACTAACAACACTCCTGCCAGGACCCTCTGAACCCCCAAGACTCCTGCACACTTGGACACACCTCACAACAGACGAGACCCACTCAATCATGAGCAGCATCCACTCCGGAGCTCGTACCCTGTCCCCACTACATCTTCAACAGGGCCAGCGCCTCGATCGCGCCTGAACTCTGCAAGACCATCAACTACTCCCTCGAGTCAGAAACCCACCAAGAAGACTGGAAGCACGCCGAGATCCAACCACTTCTGAAGAAACCCACAACCGACCAGACGGATCCAAAGAACTACCACCCCATCTCACTGCTACCATTCCCAGCTATGGTCACCGAGAAAGCAATCAACACTCAGCTATGCCAACACATAGAGGACAACAACATCCTGGACGTCTCCCAATCAGAATTCAGAACCAACCACAGCACCAAAACTACCCTTCTCACCGCCACAGATAACATCTGCTCCCTCCTTGACCATGGGCATACAGCAGCCCTCATCATACCTGATCTTTCAGCTGCCTTGGATACAGAATCCCAGTGCACCCTCTGCGCTAGACTCCACACAGCAGGCATATGCGGCAAGGCCCTTAGATGGATACACTGCTTCCTAACATGCAGAACACAGAAAGTCAGACTTCTGCCACACCTGTCAGAACCTTCAGACATCAGTTGTAGAGTACCACAAGGATCATCGTTGAGCCCCATGATGTTCAACATCTACATGACCCCGCTCGCCCTTATTGTCAGAAACTACAGTATGAACCTCGTCTCCTACGCAGGTGACACCCAGCTGATCATCTCCCTGACCGAGAACTCCTCAACAGCCAAGAAGAATTTCAGGGATGTGATGGAAGCAGTCGTCACCTGGATGAGGGAGAGCTGCCTTAAACTGAACTCCTACAAAACTGAGACCATCATCATGGGACCTTCCTCCTCAGCCTGGGATGACTGTAGATGGCCCTCAACACTCAGCAGGCCTCACAAACCAAGCACACAACCTCTGCGTCATCCTCGACTTAACGATTACCCTGACCAGACAGTTCAACTCCGTCACCTCCACCTGCTTCCACACCCTCTGACTCCTATGAAGGATCTTCAAATGGATACCAACCGACTGCTGAAAAACCATGACACACACACTAGTCATGAGCAGACTTGACTATGGCAATGCCCTCTATGCCGGAACCGCCAAGAAGAACAAATTCAGAACGCCGCCTCCAGGCTTGTCCTGAACATTCCCCATCAAGAGCACCTCACAGAACACCTGAAAAACCTCCACTGGCTCACTGTCGAGAAGAGGATCAATTTTGAACTTCTTGTGCATGCCTACAGAGCCCTCCACGACAGCGGACCCAGCTACCTTAACAACCACATCACCTGGTACTCCCCTTCCAGACCTCTCCATTCGTCTCAGCAGTCAGTCGCCAATGTACCCCACATAAAGAAGTCCTTGGAAGGGGGAACATCTTTCACATACCTGGCAGCAAAGGTTTGAAACACCTCACCCCTTCATCTCAGACAGTCGCCATCGCCGCCTCAGTTCAGGAAGGACCTCAAGACCTGGCTCTTCAACTGATCTCTTAGGACACACCCCTCAGCACCTTGAGACCCTATGGGTGAGTAGTGCGCTTTAAAACATCTGATCGATTGATTGGTTCAATGATTACATGCCAGGGTGCGGAACGCAGCAGGTCATCTCAACCAGGGAGTGGTCCCAAAGGGTGTGTGGCAGGTGGATAATGGTGCCCAGCCATGTAGATGCTTGAGCAGAGACCAGCTAGTAGTCAGTACGTGTCCATGTGTTGTGCAGTGCTGAGTAGTGTGTGTATGCTGGGGTTGCCTGTGCCTGTGAGAGCCATGGGTCACACAGATGGCATGTGTTGCAGATGTGTCACAGGACTTGCACAGATCTGGGTTTAAGAGTGGGTTTCATGGCTGTGGTGTCACACGTTGGGTCTGGGATCATATTAAAGTCACCGCCGTGATAATGCAATCTGCCTTCACATGGTCAAGGTGGGTCAGCAGTGTTTGGAAGAATTCAGGGTTTTCTGTATTCGTAGCATAGATGTTAACAAACAGAACCTTATTTCCCACTAATGTACCTTCAACCAATATATAGCAGCCTTGTATGTTGAAGGTGGTGTTATGTGGGTGGAATAGGATGCTTTTATGTGTCAAAATAAAAACACCTTGTGAATACAAGCTATAACTGGAAAAAAACGGCATTGACCCCACTGGGCTGCAAAGGTGTATGTTGAACCGGGTGCAAGGTGTGTCTCTTGTAAGAAGGCGACCGTGGCTCAGTGCCTGGTTAAATATTGCAATGCCTTGAGGGGGTTATGAAGGCCCCTTATGTTCTAGGTTATGAATGTTGTGTGTAACCCAGATGTACCACTGCACATACAATGCGTAATTTGAATGTAAGTGAATAATCATTTCTGAAATTGCACCTGGGGATAGTCTGTGTCAAAATACTTACAACCAACATCGGAACAAACATAGTAATACAATCCAAGCACCCCCCTAACACTCAGCATAAGTGTGCCGGTTGAACCCCCAGTAATAACCAAAAAAAAGAATTCCCAGTACTTCTGCGTGGTATCAACCAGGGGGAGAAAGCAATGCCATGGCAGAGTGCTCCTCACAGGTAATAAGAGGTCTGTGAATAGAGTGAGGAAGAGCAGCTGGAAATATGGTCATCCAATGTGTTAGGAGGTTGACAACACAATGTCCTGTCATCTGGGGGGGGGGAAGGTCCATGCTGTTGGTGGACTGTATCTCGGGCGAGGAGCAGCCAGGAGAATCCCGCGATCAGGTCTCATGTTCCTTCACATATTTCTTTCAGAAGTCTGATTTTCGGTGGGGTTATCAAAGCGCAGGATTTGCCATTAATGTTGAATCTTAGTCATGCCAGGTAAAGAATTCCATAGCGTAACCCCAGCTTCCGCAACACCGCTTTGGAATCTTTAAATTTGCGCCTGGCTTCCTGGATCGCCATGGTAAAATCTGGGAATAGTGATATTGACAAGCCATGATACTGTAATGGGCCTGTTTCTCTTGCCTGTCGCAATGCTGTATCACGATCTCGGAAGTCCAGCAACCTATCGATGACGGCTCGCAGTGGTGCACCCAGGACGGGTCGCGGGCCAAGAGATCGATGTGCGCGTTCTACCACAAATGTTTCAGTGAAGTTTGTATGGCCCAGCACATCGCCCAGAAGCTGCTCCACAAAGGTGTCCAGGTGTCCTGTGTTCGTGGATTCCGCAATTCCCAATATGCAGCTATTGTTGCATCTGCCACGTGCCTCCAGGTCTTAGTTTTTGATGGCGACAGTACGCAGCCTGGACTTCAGCCCAGTAGCTGCTCCACAAAGGTGTCCAGGTGTCCTCTGTTCGTGGATTCCGCAAATGCCAATATGCAGATATTGTTGCATTGGCCACGTGCCTCCAGATCTTAGTTTTTGATGGTGACAGTGCGCAGCCTGGACTTCAGCCTGTCTAGCTGTTTGTCCGCTTAGGCATGTGCATCCTCCAGTGTTAGGACACAAGAATCCTGGGGGCAAAGAAACACATCTTGTCAGTCCAGGCGCTGCCCCATTTTACACAAACGGGTCACTATGAAGTCAAATCTCGCATTACTTTGGGTCCCCAGAGACCACTGCAGCTGCAGCAAAGCGACACCAGAGGCAGACGAAGTAGTGGGGACACACGATGTCTGTACACTCAGCAGGGACATGGAGGGGGTCATCCGTAGTCAAGCCCCCCCAACCGTGTGGATTTCTGACTGTGAGCCTCATGCTCAACCGTGGTCCCTGTCGCTGCAGGGCCTCTGAGGCCCGGGTTGGGTTGAAGGTCACCACTCCAAACCCAGCACCCTCTACTCACTGGCATCGTAGCCACACTCCAGGGGTGTCCCTGCTCTTCACAACAGACATTCATCGCTGGTTCAGTCAGGTTGAGGGTTCTTCTGACATTATTAAGAAGCTCCTCCGCTGGAGCTTCAGCACCGCGCAGCCATGTTGGTCACCGGTGTGGCTCCGCACCTCTGTGCACAAATACTTTACACATTGCCTTCTAAGTTAAGCATGCTTGCTCTGCGCCAGCTACCAGGGGGTGAGCACGGGTTAATTTAGTCTGTGTAACCGACTTGCCTTGACTAGAGTGGTGGGTTCTGTCTGGCTTAGGTGTATAGCCTAGCCAACCAGAAACCCCATTTCTAACATTGGTGATCAGCGGTAAGGATAGGACTTGTGTTTGTTTCCCTAAACAATACCAGTTGTAAATTTTCCTTTTTTGAATTTATTTTCAATTCTCCCTAATTGGCCTTTTGTATATTTCTGCTAAATTATGTCTTGCTTTGGAGAAGCCAAACCTGCACTTGCAGTAGTTGACTTTGAGCTGACCGGGTTGGAATTTATACTGCACAACAGCTAAAGGATTTCTGCAAGGACTTTCAAGTGTCTACAAGGGCCATTTACTGGAGGGTGGAACTACAGAAGGCTTTGAGAGCCTGGACAGTATAATGCTATCTGTATTGAACTATAGACTCTGTCTTGACCACCGACTCCATTTTGTGCTTAGCTTAGCTTCAGGTGCTTGCAGTCACATTTGTGATACAGGATTTTTCCACACCAACCTTTTTTTCACATAGAACATGTTTGCGCTTCTTCCCACCAGCACCGGCTTCACTATGTAGGAACATAACATGGGGGATGTGGACAGTAGATGTGATAAGACCATCTCAGTTTATAAATATTTTCAATGTTTTCATTATGGAAAAGTACTGCTCCTCTGTCTCTGGAATGCGCATCGGGGCAGGGCCAGTTAATTTGTATTGTAATCGTATTGTAATCGTATTTATATAGCGCTTACTACCCCTGATGAGGCGTCAAAGCGCTTTTCGGTGAGTAGCACGCTACTCTGGAACCCAACAAGAATTAGTGATGGAGTAGTATCAGGAAATAATGAGTACAGTTTTAGTATTATTATGAGTTAATTTGAGCCGCGGATATGAGAGTTTGTTAGTTAGATTGACTGGAGTAATGGAGGGGTGGAGGAGGAAAGAAATCCAGAAGTGTTAATTGGGAGTATATCCTTAATTTACTCAACCCAAAGGCTTGGGATGAGTAAAGGGGGATGGAGGAGGGAAGAATATGTGGAAGGGTTAGGGAGAGCATAGAAGCAGGGTGAGATAAGTGCGGGAGAATTTAGTAAGGTTGTGTGGGAGGTCACGGTAGTAGAGTGAGGTTTGGTGAGTTAGATGTGGAAGCGGAGGGAAGAGCTTAGGCAGAGTTATTTAGGAGATGAAAGTAGTAAAAAGGATTTGGGATGAGTCAGAGTGAGAATGGAGGATAGTTTGATAGACACATGACATATGATGATGGGTAGATACAGTGTGATAAGATGAGAGCAGGAATTCATAGATATCTAGTATAACAACCAACCCAGGAGCCATGCAATGACCCACGAACATGCCAAGCACAGAAACAACATATACACATGCATATATATATATATATATATATATATATATATATATATACATACACACATACACACACACATGAATACACACACATATGCATATACAATACATAATTAGAACCATGGGTAAAATATACTTAGTCAAACAGGTTTAAAGAGTGTGTGTGTATTTTATTGTTATGACATAGTAGCGATACATATTTTCTAAAGAGCTATACATAACTAGAAATATACACATAATCTGAAAAAAATATTTATCAACATAGGCATATGCAGTCCATAGTTGTTTGAATATGGTGATTATGAAGGAAAGAGCCAACTCTTGAGTAGTTTTCTGAAGACAAGAAAATTATCTGTGGCTCTTATAGTTGGGGGTAGTGAATTCCATCGTTTGGCTGCTTGAACGGAGAAGGATGTACCACCTATAGTCTTTTTCTTGTATGGTGGTGTTCTAAGGCGGAGTGACAATCTTGAGCGGAGGTTTCTTTGTTGGATGTATTTGGTTATTTTGTTTCTGATAAAAAGCAGTCCTGTTCCATGTATAGCTTTGTGGGTGATACAAAGCAGCTTGAAAGTGCATCTTCTGGCAACGGGTAACCAGTGTAGTGCTCTCAAGGCAGGGGAGATGTGGGTTTGCGGCTTTACATGTAATAGTAGCCTGACTGCGGAATTCTGGATACGTTGTAGTTTTTTCATAATAGATCAAGATGATCCATGGTAGAGGCCATTGGCATAATACATTTTGGATAGTACAAGCGAGATAGTAGCTTGCACCTTGTGTGGAAATCCGAGGTGGGGGAAGATGCGTCGTAAAGTCTTCAAGGTGATGAAGCTTGTTCGTGCTAATTTGTCCACTAGGGCATTCATAGTTAACTTGGAATCCATGGTGATTCCTAGGTTTTTAACTTCCTTGGATAATTGAGGAGGTGGTCTGAGATCGTCAGGCCAGACACACAGAGGATCATAATTTTTCCAGTCATCACATATGAGTATTTCTATTTTGGAGGTATTTAGTTTGAGATGGCTCCAGGTCATCCACTGATCAACGGCTCTGAGGCAACTGAAGATTTGTGAGTTTTCAATGTTTTTGGGGCATTCTAATTTAAGTAGTATTTGTGTGTCATCTGCATAGTTGTAGCATGTGAGATGGAAATCATTGATCAGTTCTGGTAAAGATATCATGTAGATGTTGAAAAGCAAAGGTGAGATGATTGATCCTTGGGGGACCCCTGCTTTTGTGAGGTAGGGTTCGGACGAGAAGGGGGGCGAGTGGATGATATTAGATCTTTTTCGAAGATAGGAAGTAATCCAGTCAAGAGCAGTCCCTTGTATGCCGGCTTCGTGGAGTCTTTGAATTAGGGTGTCATGGTCAACCGTATCAAAGGCAGCCGAGCGGTCCAAGATAAGTAGTGCAGCAACTCCATTTCAGTCGACTGTGTTTTTAGGGTCATCCCAGATTGCTATGAGTGCCGATTCAGTGCTTCTTCCTGGGTGGAATCCAGTTTGGAAGTCTGAAAGTTTAGAATTGTCTTCAATGAATTGTGACATCTGGGCGAATGCTGCTCTTTCTAACAATTTGCCCAGGTAAGGTCCATTTGTGATTGGTCTGTAGTTGTTGGGGTCTTGCGGGTCTAGGTTTGTTTTCTTTAATAAAGGTTGTATGTATGCCTTTTTCAGGTCTACAGGAAAAGTTCCTGAAGTTAAAGAGTTGTTGATGACTCTTCTTACATGTGTGGCAGCAGAAGTAGATAGAAGAATGTTCTTGAAGATTTGTGGTGGGCAAGGGTCAGAAGGGCAACCGGAAGGTCTGCTTGATTTGACCAAATCCACAAATTCACCCTGGGATATTTGTTTGAAGGACTGTAGAGGTTGGATTGGTTTATACTTAGAGGGTATTTTAGGAAAGGGTTTGGTGCTGATGATTTTCTTCTGTTTTAAATAGGAGTCCAGTGTGTCTGCCTTGGTTGTGTAGAGAGTTGCCAATTTGCTTGTGAAATCTTGAGTAGTGGGATGACTTCCTTCAATGCATGTAGGTTTTCGAAATTCATTGAGAATTTTATAAAATTCCTTGGTTGTAGATTGAGCATTTTGAATTCTGTCTGAGTAGTACCTTTTTTTTAGGATTTTTGATTGATGATTTGTATATCCTGTTATGTTTGTGTAGCTGCAGTTTGTCTTGACTGTTGTTTGTTTTGAGCCAGGTCCGCTGCAACTTTCTGATTTGTTGCTTTATCTTTTTAAGTTCTGTGTTTCTCCAAGGTGTTGGTTTTCTTTTGTTGTGTTTAGTTTTTCTGAGTGGTATTAGGATATCAAAAGCTTCCTGTAGCCACTCAGAGTTTTGGCACAGAATGAATTGTATCTAGATCTGTGTTGGCTGTTAGTTGTGTTTCTAAGTCATCCAAATTGAGTTTGCTCCATGGTCCATAGGTGTATGTATATAAGTAGTTGTCGGGTGTGTTGATTTGTGGAGTTGTATGTAGTAAAGTTATCAAATGGTGGTCTGACCAAGTGATTGGCGTGATGCTATGAATAGTAACTAGTTCAGGCTTAGCAAAAATGACATCTAGGATGTGACCAGCGATGTGTATGGGATTGTGTACAATCTGATGTAGGTTCAATGCGACTAGGCCAGTGGTGATAGCTTTTGGATGGGGCATATTGGGTTTGTCAAACCAAATGTTTAGATCTCCAAGAATGCATAAGTTGGAGTATAGTGTAATAAGGTTTGAGACAGTGTCTAGAAAAGTACCTGGGAATGTGGAGTTGTTAGGTGGAGGCCTGTAAAGGAGGAGAAAGTTACAGGAGGAAGTTGGAGTAGGGTGGCATCTGGTAAGGAGGGCTTCACAACCTTGTATGGAGATGTTGTCTGTTTTACTGAGGTTCAATGCCTGTTTAAATATAATAGCTAGTCCACCTCCTAACTTGCCTATACGGTTTTGTGTGATGGTTTGATAGCCTGGAGGAACGGCTTCGTGCAACACTGGGCCATGTCATCTCCCAACCTGGATTCAGTTATGAATAGTAAGTCAGGTTGTGTGTCTGTGAGCAGGTCGTAGATGTGATGCTTGTTTTTTGAGAGTGATCAAGCATTTATGAGCTGGCAGTTTAGAAAAGATGTGTTAGTGGTAGTGTTGTTTTGTTTAGGAGAAGGGTAAGTAGTATAATGTGAGCTTGAAGCAGGAGTGTTGCTAGTTGTGATAAATGTTTGAGGCTCACAATAGTCTTGCTTTTCAATATAGTGTTTCTCTTCCAGCAGGTTAAGGAGGCATTTTGTTGGGTCTGTGTGTGTGGGTGGTGGACTTGGTGGCTGAGCGAGCCATGAGGAGTGTACTGTTTTTTGTAGGGTAGTCTTATTATGTAATAGACAAGGGGATGCCAGGTTGTTATGAGAGGCATGTTTTTTATTTTGTTTGCGTTTGTTTAGTGTGGATGGAGTATGGGTTAGGGGTGGTGGAGGAGCATGTGGATCATGATGTAAGGCTCTAAATTGTGCAATGGAGGAGAGGCAATTGAATGAAAGGTGCTGGGTTGGGGTGCTTGTGGTAGGTGTTTGTGAAGAGTGAGAAAGTAGGGGTCTAGATAGGATGGAATCTGTATTCTTTGTGTAGTCCTGAGGGTGGGAGTGGGTATGACGATAAGTGTAATGTAAGTTTGTGTTGATTGGATGTGCTGATGTTTGTGGTCTGTATTGTTTTTGTGGAATAGTGAGAGGGGATATTGGTGTAGTTGTTTTTGGTGAGGGATTTGTATGTGAGTTAGTGCTGGTGAGTGGAATTTGAGTGTTAGATGGGGTGTTGGTGTGTTTTGGAGATGAATGTACGAGGTGTGTAAGAGGTGATGGATGTGTGTCAGGGGAGTTAGTGTTAGTTGCGATGACTGGAAGAGGTAATATGTGTGGTGGAGTGAAGTGTGGGGATTGTATGGTTGTGTGTAATTGGTGAAGAGAGGGGAAGAGTGTTTGTAGATGATGTGTTTGAAGGCAGGGTTTGTGCGTTGTTCTGATGACAGGTGGTCTGTGTAGAGCAAACAGCGGATTGTGTTGTTGGTTAGTATGAGCAGAGAGTGTGTATCTGGAGACTGAGAGAAATGTATACTGTAGTTTTGTTATGTGTGGGTGATGGCAGGTTGTGTTAGTGGGAGTGGACAGAGTAGTGTTTGCTGTGAGAATGCAGGTGTTTGACTATTGTAATTGTGGGGGATATGTGTATATGTGTTGTATAAAGGGTATTGTTTTGGGTGATGGGACAATTCAATCTGTCTGTGATCAGTTTGTGATGCATGAGTTGGATGCCTTTGTAGAGTATGTGTTTGCATGTTGAGGGATGTGCAGGGTCTGGAACCATTCCTGGTCCATTGAGAATTGCGCAGCATTTCTGGCCCAAGTCCCTACCTGTCCAGAACAGGCCCAAACAGGCAGCTGCCCTTGTCCTCTCCGCCCTTTGCCTCGACGCCCGGGCTGAGACGCCCTGAGTCCTAGCCTTTAATAGCCCTAAGGCCAATAAGAAGCTGGTCCTAACCCTAGCCAATCCAATTTCTAGCCCTGATTCAAACAACTAATGGGAGACCCAGCCCTAATCACCAATCATAGCCCTATTCCTGACCACCAATCACAGCCCCAGCCCTAGAACCAGCAACCAATCAGAATCACAGCCCTATCCACCAATCACAGACCTAGAACCAACAGCTAATCTGAATCTCAGCCATATCCACCTATCACAGCCCTAGTACCAACAGCCAATCAGAATCTCAGCCCTATCCACCAATCACAGCCTTAGAACAGCCAATCAGAATCTCAGCCCTATCCACCAATCACAGACCAAGAACCAACAGCCAATCAAATTCTCAGCCCTAGAACCAACAGCCAATCAGATTCTCAGCCCTATCCACCAATCATAACCCCAGGCCTGGAGCCAGCAACCAATGGAAAGACCATCTCCCAACAACGTATCACAACAACATATGCAACAACCAATAGGAACTTATATAAGGAGCAAGTGAACTGAAGTCCAGTCCCTGTGGTCAGGGGGAAAGGCAACTGCTGCCCTATTCAAATCTCCTTGGATACAGACAGGCTGAATCCACACTTCCAAGCTAGCGGAGTCTACTTTCCAGATAAGGGAGAGATTGTTTTCGAAACAAACCCTGGAATACTTCTGGGCGCGCACTCTGAAATCAGGCCTTTTTAAAGGAAAAAAAACAGTGGGGCAGACAGTTTTTATGCACAATTTAAATCACAGAAACAGATTAAAACAGTCTCTTAAAAACACACTCTGCAAGATGTATGTAGCCTTTTTACTTAGAAGAAAAAAAGTGGGGGTTATGTGCCACAAACTACAAGGCAATTCACACAGTCACGGCAAAAAACAAATAAAAAAAAACACCGCTTTAAAAGACGCCTGGCTGCCTGAAACACAGAAAAAAAGGGGGGGGGGAACTATGTTCCACAAACTAGCACAGCAATTCACACAGTCACGGCAAAAACACATTTAAAAAAAAAAAACACTTTAAAAGAGGCCAAGCTGCCTGAAACATAGAGAGTCCACAGTAAAACAGACACAGGTGGCTGAAATAAACACTTTTGAACAAATAATACTTTTTAGCCAGAAACATCTCAGGGCTCCTTACCTAGGTCTTTTTGCAATCCTTGAAACACTGGGCTGTATCAGGACACAGGGGAGATGCAGAGGCTCACAAAATGGAGGTGGCTGTCTTGGGCTTCCCTCCACAAACTTACGGGGCCAGAGCAGGTGTGAGGGGGCGGGTCTCAGGTGTAGCAGGGACTCAGGGAGTGAATCAGCTAAGTCCAGTCCCTGTGGTCAGGGGGAAAGGCAACTTCTGCTCTATTCAGAATCTCCTTGGATACAGACAGGCTGAATGCACACTTCCAAGCTAGCAGAGTCTACTTTCCAGGTAAGGGAGAGATTGTTTAAGAAACAAACCCTGGAATACTGCTGGGCACGCACTCAGAAATCGGGCCTTTTTAAAGACAGAAAAACAGGGGGGCAGACAGTTTTTAAGCACAATTTAAATCACAGAAATAAATTAAAACAGTCTCCTAAAAAACACACTCTGCAAAATGTATGTAGCCTTTTTACTTAGAAAAAAAAAAGTGGGGGTTATGTGCCACAAACTACAAGGCAATTCACACAGTCACGGCAAAAACAAATAAAAAAAAAACACTGCTTTAAAAGACGCCTGGCTGCCTGAAACACAGAGAGTCCACAGTAAAACAGACACAGGTAGCTCAAATAAACACTTTTGCAGAAATAATACTATGTACCCAGAAAAATCTCAGGGCTCCTTACGTAGGTCTTTTTTGCAATACTTGAAACACTGGGCTGTACCAGGACACAGGGGAGATGCAGAGGCTCACAAAATGGAGGTGGTTGTCTTGAGCTTCCCTCCACAACTTTAAGGGGCCACAGCAGGTGTGGGGGGGTGGGTCTCAGGTGCAGCAGGGACTCAGGGAGCCAATCAGCTAAGTCCAGTCCCTGTGGTCAGGGGGAAAGGCAACTGCTACCCTATTCAGAATCTCCTTGGATACAGACAGGCTGAATCCACACTTCCAAGCCAGCAGAATCTACTTTCCAAGTAAGGGACAGATTGTTTAAGAAGCAAACCCTGGAATACTGCTGGGCGCGCACTCTGAAATCGGGCCTTTTTAACAGCAAAAAAACAGAGGGGGAAGACAGTTTTTAAGCACAATTTAAATCACAGAAACAGATTAAAACAGTCTCTTAAAAACATACTCTGCAAGATGTATGTAGCCTTTTTACTCAGAAGAAAAAAGGGGGCGGTTATGTGCCGCAAACTACAAGGCAATTCACACAGTCACGGCAAAAACAAATTTAAAAAAAACACCACTTTAAAAGACGCCAGGCTGCCTGAAACACAGAGAGTCCATAGTAAAACAGACACAGGTAGGTGAAACAAATACTTTTGAACAAATAATACTATTTACCCAGAAAAATCTCAGGGCTACTTACCTAGGTCTTTTTTGCAATTCTTGAAACACTGGGCTATACCAGGACACAGGGGAGATGCAGAGGCTCACAAGATGGAGGTGGCTGTCTTGAGCTTCCCTCCACAACTTTAAGGGGCCAGAGCAGCTGTGGGGGGGTGGGTCTCAGGTGCAGCAGGGACTCAGGGAGCCAATCAGCTAAGTCCAGTCCCTGTGGTCCGGGGGAAAGGCAACTGCTGCCCTATTCAGAATCTCCTTGGATACAGACAGGCTGAATCCACACTTCCAACCTAGCGGAGTCTACTTTCCAGGTAAGGGACAGATTGTTTAAGAAACAAACCCTGGAATACTGCTGGGCGCGCACTTTAAAATTGGGCCTTTTTAAAGGCAAAAAAACAGGGGGGCAGACAGTTTTTAAGCACAATTTAAATCACAGAAACAGATTAAAACAGTCTCCTAAAAACATACTCTGCAAGATGTATGTAGCCTTTTTACTCAGAAGAAAAAAGGGGGCGGTTATGTGCCACAAACTACAAGGCAATTCACACAGTCATGGCAAAAACAAATAAAAAAAAAACACTACTTTAAAAGACGCCAGGCTGCCTGAAACACAGAGAGTCCATAGTAAAACAGACACAGGTAGGTAAGATAAACACTTTTGAACAAATAATACTATTTACCCAGAAAAATCTCAGGGCTCCTTACCTAGGTCTTTTTGCAATCCTTGAAACACTGGGCTGTATCAGGACACAGGGGAGATGCAGAGGCTCACAAAATGGAGGTGGCTGTCTTGGGCTTCCCTCCACAAACTTAAGGGGCCAGAGCAGGTGTGTGGGGGCGGGTCTCAGGTGCAACAGGGACTCAGGGAGCCAATCAGCAAAGTCTAGTCCCTGTGGTCAGGGGGAAAGGCAACTGCTGCTCTATTCAGAATCTCCTTGGATACAGACAGGCTGAATCCACACTTCCAAGCCAGCAGAGTCTACTTTCCAAGTAAGGGACTGATTGTTTAAGAAACAAACCCTGGAATACTGCTGGGCGCGCACTCTGAAATCTGGCCTTTTTAACGGCAAAAAAACAGGGGGGCAGACAGTTTTTAAGCACAATTTAAATCACAGAAACAGATAAAAACAGTCTCCTAAAAACATACTCTGCAAGAAGTATGTAGCCTTTTTACTCAGAAGAAAAAAGGGGGCGGTTATGTGCCACAAACTACAAGGCAATTCACACAGTCACGGCAAAAACAAATAAAAAAAAAACACCACTTTAAAAGACGCCAGGCTGCCTGAAACACAGAGAGTCCATAGTAAAACAGACACAAGTAGGTGAAATAAACACTTTTGAACAAATAATACTATTTACCCAGAAAAATCTCAGGGCTCCTTACCTAGGTCTTTTTGCAATCCTGGAAACACTGGGCTGTATCAGGACACAAGGGAGATGCAGAGGCTCACAAAATGGAGGTGGCTGTCTTGGGCTTCCCTCCACAAACTTAAGGGGCCAAAGCAGGAGTGGGGGGGGCGGGTCTCAGGTGCAGCAGGGACTCAGGGAGCCAATCAGTTTAGTCCAGTCCCTGTGGTCAGGGGGAAAGGCAACTGCTGCTCTATTCAGAATCTCCTTGGATACAGACAGGCTGAATCCACACTTCCAAGCTAGCGGAGTCTACTTTCCAAGTAAGGGAGAGATTGTTTAAGAAACAAACCCTGGAATACTGCTGGGCGCGCACTCTGAAATCGGGGCTTTTTAAAGGCAAAAAAACAGGGGGGCAGACAGTTTTAAGCACAATTTAAATCACAGAAACAGATTAAAACAGTCTCTTAAAAACACACTCTGCGAGATGTATGTAGCCTTTTTACTTAGAAGAAAAAAAGGGGCGGTTATGTGCCACAAACTAGCAAGGCAATTCACACAGTCACGGCAAAAACACATTAAAAAAAACACACCACCTTAAAAGAGGCCAGGCTGCCTGAAACACAGAGAGTCCGCAGTAAAACAGACACAGGTGACTGAAATAAACACTTTTGAACAAATAATAGTATTTGTCCGGAAAAATCTCTGGGCTCCTTACCTAGGTCTTTTTGCAATCCTTGAAACACTGGGCTGTATCAGGACACAGGGGAGATGCAGAGGCTCACAAAATGGAGGTGGCTGTATTGGGCTTCCCTCCACAAACTTAAGGGGCCAGAGCAGGTGTGGGGGGGTGGGTCTCAGGTGCGGCAGGGACTCAGGGAGTCAATCAGCAAAGTCCAGTCCCTGTGGTCAGGGGAAAGGCAACTGCTGCTCTATTCAGAATCTCATTGGATACAGACAGGCTGAATCCACACTTCCAAGCTAGCACAGTCTACTTTCCAGGTAAGGGAGAGATTGTTTAAGAAACAAACCTTTGAATACTGCTGGGCACCCACTCTGAAATCAGGCCTTTTTAAAGGCAAAAAAAACAGGGGGCAGACAGTTTTTAAGCACAATTTAAATCACAGAAACAGATTAAAACAGTCTCCTAAAAACACACTCTGCAAGATGTATGTAGCCTTTTTACTTAGAAGAAAAAAAGTGGGGGTTATGTGCCACAAACTACAAGGCAATTCACACAGTCAGGACGAAAACAAATTAAAAAAAACACCACTTTAAAAGACGCCAGGCTGCCTGAAACACAAAGAGTCCACAGTAAAACAGACACAGGTAGCTGAAATAAACACTTTTGAAAAAATAATACTATTTGTCAGGAAAAATGTCTCGGCTCCTTACCTAGGTCTTTTTTGCAATCCTTGAAACACTGGGTTATATCAGGACACAGGGGAGATGCAGAGGCTCACAAAATGGAGGTGGCTGTCTTGGGCTTCCCTCCACAAACTTAAGGGGCCAGAGCAGGTGTGGGGGGGGGGGCGGGTCTCAGATGGAGCAGGGACTCAGGGAGCCAATCAGCTAAGTCCAGTCCCTGTGGTCAGGGGGAAAGGCAACTGATGCTCTATTCAGAATCTCCTTGGATACAGACAGGCTGAATCCACACTTCCAAGCTAGCACAGTCTACTTTCCAGGTAAGGGAGAGATTGTTTAAGAAACAAACCTTTGAATACTCCTGGGCATGCACTCTGAAATCGAGCCTTTTTAAAGGCAAAAAAAAAGGGGGCAGACAGTTTTTAAGCACAATTTAAATCACAGAAACATATTAAAACAGTCTCTTAAAAACACAGTCTGCAAGATGTATGTAGCCTTTTTACTTAGGAGAGAAAAAACGGGGGGGGATGCTACAAGCTAGCAAGGCATTTCACACAAGTCACGGCAAAAACGATTTTCAAATAAACACCACTTTAAAAGAGGCCAGGCTGCCTGAAACACAGAGACTCCACAGTAGAACACACACAGGTAGCTGAAACAAACAATTTTGAACAAATAATACTGTTTACCCAGAAAAATCTCTGGGCTCCTTACCTAGGTCTTTTTGAAATCCTTGAACACTGGGCTGTATCAGGACACAAGGGAGATGCACAGAGGCTCCCAAAATGGAGGTGGCAGTCTAGGGCTTCCCTCCACAAACTTAAGGGGCCAGAGCAGGTGGGGGTCTCAGGTACAGCAGGGACTCAGGGAGCCAATCAGCTAAGTCCAGTCCCTGTGGTCAGGGGGAAAGGCAACTGCTGCTCTATTCAGAATCTCCTTGGATACAGACAGGCTGAATCCACACTTCCAAGCTAGCAGAGTCTACTTTCCAGATAAGGGGGAGACTGTTTAAGATACAAACACTGCAATAGTGCTGGGCGCACACTCTAAAATCAGGCTTTTTTAAAGGCAATAATACAGGGCGGCAGACAGTTTTTAAGCACAATTTAAATCACACAAACATATTAAAACAGTCTCCTAAAAGACAAACTCTGCAAGATGTATGTAGCCTTTTTACTTAGGAGAGAAAAAAGGGAGGGGGGGGGGCCACAAACTAGCAAGGCAATTCACACAAGTCACGGCAAAAACGATTTTCAAATAAACACCACTTTAAAAGAGGCCAGGCTTTTGAAACACAGAGACTCCACAGTAGAACACACACAGGTAGCTGAAACAAACAATTTTGAACAAATAATACTATTTACCCAGAAAAACCTCTGGGCTCCTTACCTAGGTCTTTTTGAAATCCTTGAACCCTGGGCTGTATCAGGACACAGGGGAGATGCACAGAGGCTCCCAAAATGGAGGTGGATGTCTTGGGCTTCCCTCCACAAACTTAAGGGGCCAGAGCAGGTGTGGGGGGCGGGTCTCAGGTGCAGCAGGGACTCAGGGAGCCAATCAGCTAAGTCCAGTCCCTGTGGTCAGAGCGAAAGGCAACTGTTGCTCTACTCAGAACCTCCTTGGATACAGACAGGCTGAATCCACACTTCCAAGCTAGCAGAGTCTACTTTCCAGGTAAGGGGGAGACTGTTTAAGATACAAACACTGCAAAAGTGCTGGGCGCACACTCTAAAATCGGGCCTTTTTAAATGCAAAAATACAGGGTGGCAGACAATTTTTAAGCACAATTTAAATCACACAAACAGATTAAAACAGTCTCCTAAAAGACACACTCTGCAAGATGTATGTAGCCTTTTTACTTAGGAGAGAAAAAAGGGGGGGTGCCACAAACTAGCAAGGCAATTCATACAAGTCACGGCAAAAACGATTTTCAACTAAACACCACTTTAAAAGAGGCCATGCTGCCTGAAACACAGAGACTCCACAGTAGAACACACACAGGTAGATGAAACAAACAATTTTGAACAAATGATACTGTTTACCCAGAAAAATCTCTGGGCTCCTTACCTAGGTCTTTTTGAAATCCTTGAACACTGGGCTGTATCTGGACACAGGGGAGATGCACAGAGGCTCCCAAAATGGAGATGGCTGTCTTGGGCTTCCCTCCACAAACTTAAGGGGCCAGAGCAGGTGTGGGGGGGGGGGCGGGTCTCAGGTGCAGCAGGGACTCAGGGAGCCAATCAGCTAAGTCCAGTCCCTGTGGTCAGGGGGAAAGGCAAATGTTGCTCTATTCAGAATCTCCTTGGATACAGACAGGCTGAATCCACACTTCAAGCTAGCAGAGTCTACTTTCCAGGTAAGGGGGAGAATGTTTAAGATACAAACACTGCAATAGTGCTGGGCGCACACTCTAAAATATGGCTTTTTTAAAGGCAAAAATACAGGGGGGGCAGACAGTTTTAAAGCACAATTTAAATCACTCAAACAGATTAAAACAGTCTCCTAAAAGACACACTCTGCAAGATGTATGTAGCCTTTTTACTTAGGAGAGAAAAAAAGGGGGGTGGGGGGGTGCCACAAACTAGCAAGGCAATTCACACAAGTCTCAGCAAAAACGATTTTCAAATAAACACCACTTTAAAAGAGGCCAGGCTGCCTGAAACACAGAGAGTCCACAGTAGAACACACACAGGTAGCTGAAACAAACAATTTTGAACAAATAATACTGTTTACCAAGAAAAATCTCTGGGCTCCTTACCTAGGTCTTTTTGAAATCCTTGAACACTGGGCTGTATCAGGACACAGGGGAGATGCACAGAGGCTCCCAAAATGGAGGTGGCTGTCTTGGGCTTCCCTCCACAAACTTAAGGGGCCAGAGCAGGTGGGGGGGGGCGGGTCTCAGGTGCAGCAGGGACTCAGGGAGCCAATCAGCTAAGTCCAGTCCCTGTGGTCAGGGGGAAAGGCATCTGCTGGTCTATTCAGAATCTCCTTGGATACAGACAGGCTGAATCCACACTTCCAAGCTAGCAGAGTCTACTTTCCAGGTAAGGGGGAGACTGTTTAAAATACAAACACTGCAATAGTGCCTGGCGCACACTCTAAAATCGGGCTTTTTTAAAGGCAAAAATACAGGGTGGCAGACAGTTTTTAAGCACAATTTAAATCACACAAACAGATTAAAACAGTCTCCTAAAAGACACACTCTGCAAGATGTATGTAGCCTTTTTACTTAGGAGAGAAAAAAGGGGGGGGAGCGGGGAATGCTACAAACTAGCAAGGCAATTCACACAAGTCACGGCAAAAACGATTTTCAAATAAACACCACTTTAAAAGAGGCCAGGCTGCCTGAAACGCAGAGAGTTCCCAGTAGAACATACACAGGTAGCTGAAACAAACAATTTTGAAGAAATAATACTGTTTACCCAGAAAAATCTCTGGGCTCCTTACCTAGGACTTTTTGAAATCCTTGAACACTGATCTATATCTGGACACAGGGGAGATGCACAGAGGCTCCCAAAATGGAGGTGGCTGTCTTGGGCTTCCCTCCACAAACTTAAGGGGCCAGAGCAGGTGTGGGGGGCGGGTCTCAGGTGCAGCAGGGACTCAGGGAGCCAATCAGCTAAGTCCAGTCCCTGTGGTCAGGAGGAAAGACAACTGTTGCTCTATTCAGAATCTCCTTGGATACAGACAGGCTGAATCCACACTTCCAAGCTAGCAGAGTCTACTTTCCAGGTATGGGGGAGACTGTTTAAGATACAAACACTGCAATAGTGCTGGGCGCACACTCTAAAATCTGGCTTTTTTAAAGGCAAAAATACAGGGGGGGCAGACAGTTTTTAAACACAATTTAAATCACACAAACAGATTAAAACAGTCTCCTAAAAGACACACTCTGCAATATGTATGTAGCCTTTTCACTTAGGAGAGAAAAAAGGGGGGGGAGCGGGGAATGCTACAAACTAGCAAGGCAATTCACACAAGTCACGGCAAAAACGATTTTCAAATAAACACCACTTTAAAAGAGGCCAGGCTGCCTGAAACACAGAGACTCCACAGTAGAACACACACAGGTAGCTGAAACAAACAATTTTGAACAAATAATACTGTTTACCAAGAAAAATCTCTGGGCTCCTTACCTAGGTCTTTTTGAAATCCTTGAACACTGGGTTGTATCAGGACACAGGGGAGATGCACAGAGGCTCCCAAAATGCAGGTGGCTGTCTTGGGCTTCCCTCCACAAACTTAAGGGGCCAGAGCAGGTGGGGGAGCGGGTCTCAAGTGCAGCAGGGACTCAGGGAGCCAATCAGCTAAGTCCAGTCCCTGTGGTCAGGGGGAAAGGCAACTGCTGCTCTATTCAGAATCTCCTTGGATACAGACAGGCTGAATCCACACTTCCAAGCTAGCAGAGTCTACATTCCAGGTAAGGGGGAGACTGTTTAAGATACAAACACTGGAATAGTGCTGGGCGCACACTCTAAAATCTGGCTTTTTTAAAGGCAAAAATACAGGGGGGGCAGACAGTTTTTAAGCACAATTTAAATCACACAAACAGATTAAAACAGTCTCCTAAAAGACACACTCTGCAAGATGTATGTAGCCTTTTTACTTAGGAGAGAAAAATGGGGGGGAGCGGGGAATGCTACAAACTAGCAAGGCAATTCACAGAAGTCACGGCAAAAACGATTTTCAAATAAACACCACTTTAAAAGAGGCCAGGCTGCCTGAAACGCAGAGAGTTCACAGTAGAACATACACAGGTAGGTGAAACAAACAATTTTGAAGAAATAATACTGTTTACCAAGAAAAATCTTGGGCTCCTTACCTAGGTCTTTTTGAAATCCTTGAACACTGGGCTATATCTACACACAGGGGAGATGCACAAAGGCTCCCAAAATGGAGGTGGCTGTCTTGGGCTTCCCTCCACAAACTTAAGGGGCCAGAGCAGGTGTGGGGGGCGGGTCTCAGGTGCAGCAGGGACTCAGGGAGCCAATCAGCTAAGTCCAGTCCCTGTGGTCAGGGGGAAAGGCAACTGCTGCTCTATTCAGAATCTCCTTGGATACAGACAGGCTGAATCCACACTTCCAAGCTAGCAGAGTCTACATTCCAGGTAAGGGGGAGACTGTTTAAGATACAAACACTGGAATAGTGCTGGGCGCACACTCTAAAATCTGGCTTTTTTAAAGGCAAAAATACAGGGGGGGCAGACAGTTTTTAAGCACAATTTAAATCACACAAACAGATTAAAACAGTCTCCTAAAAGACACACTCTGCAAGATGTATGTAGCCTTTTTACTTAGGAGAGAAAAATGGGGGGGAGCGGGGAATGCTACAAACTAGCAAGGCAATTCACACAAGTCACGGCAAAAACGATTTTCAAATAAACACCACTTTAAAAGAGGCCAGGCTGCCTGAAACACAGAGAGTTCACAGTAGAACATACACAGGTAGGTGAAACAAACAATTTTGAAGAAATAATACTGTTTACCAAGAAAAATCTTGGGCTCCTTACCTAGGTTTTTTTGAAATCCTTGAACACTGGGCTGTATCAGGACACAGGGGAGATGCACAGAGGCTCCCAAAATGGAGGTGGCTGTCTTGGGCTTCCCTCCACAAACTTAAGGGGCCAGAGCAGGTGGGGGGGCGGGTCTCAGGTGCAGCAGGGACTCAGGGAGCCAATCAGCTAAGTCCAGTCCCTGTGGTCAGGGGGAAAGGCATCTGCTGGTCTATTCAGAATCTCCTTGGATACAGACAGGCTGAATCCACACTTCCAAGCTAGCAGAGTCTACTTTCCAGGTAAGGCTGAGACTGTTTAAAATACAAACACTGCAATAGTGCTGGGCGCACACTCTAAAATCGGGCTTTTTTAAAGGCAAAAATACAGGGTGGCAAACAGTTTTTAAGCACAATTTAAATCACACAAACAGATTAAAACAGTCTCCTAAAAGACACACTCTGCAAGATGTATGTAGCCTTTTTACTTAGGAGAGAAAAAAGGGGGGGGAGCGGGGAATGCTACAAACTAGCAAGGCAATTCACACAAGTCACGGCAAAAACGATTTTCAAATAAACACCACTTTAAAAGAGGCCAGGCTGCCTGAAACACAGAGACTTTACAGTAGAACACACACAGGTAGCTGAAACAAACAATTTTGAACAAATAATACTGTTTACCAAGAAAAATCTCTGGGCTCCTTACCTAGGTCTTTTTGAAATCCTTGAACACTGGGTTGTATCAGGACACAGGGGAGATGCACAGAGGCTCCCAAAATGCAGGTGGCTGTCTTGGGCTTCCCTCCACAAACTTAAGGGGCCAGAGCAGGTGGGGGGGCGGGTCTCAGGTGTAGCAGGGACTCAGGGAGCCAATCAGCTAAGTCCAGTCCCTGTGGTCGGGGGAAAGGCAACTGCTGCTCTATTCAGAATCTCCTTGGATACAGACAGGCTGAATCCACACTTCCAAGCTAGCAGAGTCTACTTTCCAGGTAAGGGGGAGACTGTTTAAAATACAAACACTGCAATAGTGCCTGGCGCACACTCTAAAATCGGGCTTTTTTAAAGGCAAAAATACAGGGTGGCAGACAGTTTTTAAGCACAATTTAAATCACACAAACAGATTAAAACAGTCTCCTAAAAGACACACTCTGCAAGATGTATGTAGCCTTTTTACTTAGGAGAGAAAAAAGGGGGGGGAGCAGGGAATGCTACAAACTAGCAATGCAATTCACACAAGTCACGGCAAAAACGATTTTCAAATAAACACCACTTTAAAAGAGGCCAGGCTGCCTGAAACGCAGAGAGTTCACAGTAGAACATACACAGGTAGCTGAAACAAACAATTTTGAAGAAATAATACTGTTTACCCAGAAAAATCTCTGGGCTCCTTACCTAGGACTTTTTGAAATCCTTGAACACTGATCTATATCTGGACACAGGGGAGATGCACAGAGGCTCCCAAAATGGAGGTGGCTGTCTTGGGCTTCCCTCCACAAACTTAAGGGGCCAGAGCAGGTTGTGGGGGGCGGGTCTCAGGTGCAGCAGGGACTCAGGGAGCCAATCAGCTAAGTCCAGTCCCTGTGGTCAGGAGGAAAGACAACTGTTGCTCTATTCAGAATCTCCTTGGATACAGACAGGCTGAATCCACACTTCCAAGCTAGCAGAGTCTACTTTCCAGGTAAGGGGGAGACTGTTTAAGATACAAACACTGCAATAGTGCTGGGCGCACACTCTAAAATCTGGCTTTTTTAAAGGCAAAAATACAGGGGAGGCAGACAGTTTTTAAACACAATTTAAATCACACAAACAGATTAAAACAGTCTCCTAAAAGACACACTCTGCAATATGTATGTAGCCTTTTCACTTAGGAGAGAAAAAAGGGGGGGGGAGCGGGGAATGCTACAAACTAGCAAGGCAATTCACACAAGTCACGGCAAAAAACGATTTTCAAATAAACACCACTTTTAAAAGAGGCCAGGCTGCCTGAAAACACAGAGACTCCACAGTAGAACACACACAGGTAGCTGAAACAAACAATTTTGAACAAATAATACTGTTTACCAAGAAAAATCTCTGGGCTCCTTACCTAGGTCTTTTTGAAATCCTTGAACACTGGGCTGTATCAGGACACAGGGGAGATGTACAGAGGCTCCCAAAATGGAGGTGGCTGTTTTAGGATTCCCTCCACAAACTTAAGGGGCCAGAGCAGCTGGAGGGGGGCGGGTCTCAGGTGCAGCAGGGACTCAGGGAGCCAATCAGCTAAGTCCAGTCCCTGTGGTCGGGGGAAAGGCAACTGCTGCTCTATTCAGAATCTCCTTGGATACAGACAGGCTGAATCCACACTTCCAAGCTAGCAGAGTCTACTTTCCAGGTAAGGGGGAGACTGTTTAAGATACAAACACTGCAATAGTGCTGGGCGCACACTCTAAAATCGGGCTGTTTTAAAGGCAAAAAATACAGGGGGGCAGACAGTTTTTAAGCACAATTTAAATCACACAAACAGATTAAAACAGTCTCCTAAAAGACACACTCTGCAAGATGTATGTAGCCTTTTTACTTAGGAGAGAAAAAAGGGGGGGGGTACCACAAACTAGCAAGGCAATTCACACAAGTCACGGCAAGAACGATTTTCAACTAAACACCACTTTAAAAGAGGCCAGGCTGCCAGAAACACAGAGACTCCACAGTAGAACACACACAGGTAGCTGAAACAAATAATTTTGAACAAATAATACTGTTTTACCCAGAAAACTCTCTGGGCTTCTTACCTAGGTCTCTTTGAAATCCTTGAACACTTGGCTGTATCAGGACACAGGGGAGATGCACAGAGGCTCCCAAAATGGAGGTGGCTGTCTTGGGCTTCCCTCCACAAACTTAAGGGGCCAGAGCAGGTGGGGGAGCGGGGTCTCAAGTGCAGCAGGGACTCAGGGAGCCAATCAGCTAAGTCCAGTCCCTGTGGTCGGGGGGAAAGGCAACTGCTGCTCTATTCAGAATCTCCTTGGATACAGACAGGCTGAATCCACACTTCCAAGCTAGCAGAGTCTACTTTCCAGGTAAGGGGGAGACTGTTTAAAATACAAACACTGCAATAGTGCCTGGCGCACACTCTAAAATCGGGCTTTTTTAAAGGCAAAAATACAGGGTGGCAGACAGTTTTTAAGCACAATTTAAATCACACAAACAGATTAAAACAGTCTCCTAAAAGACACACTCTGCAAGATGTATGTAGCCTTTTTACTTAGGAGAGAAAAAAGGGGGGGAGCGGGGAATGCTACAAACTAGCAAGGCAATTCACACAAGTCACGGCAAAAACGATTTTCAAATAAACACCACTTTAAAAGAGGCCAGGCTGCCTGAAACGCAGAGAGTTCACAGTAGAACATACACAGGTAGCTGAAACAAACAATTTT